>NC_056734.1:615438349-615443349 GCF_019279795.1 Protopterus annectens | reverse complement strand
TATCAAAACAATCAATTACCTAAATGGTTAAAATAATCCGTCGATCTGTCCCAATGCTAACTAACCATAACTCTGCATAACCTCTGTATCTTAACTGAAATCTCATTTCCACTCACTATCAGTACTACATCATAAAGAGCCCCCAAAACATCACCCCCCCCAAAGGCAACCCGACATAAACCCAAAGCCACGCAGGACCACACAAAACCAATTCCTATCATCATGCCTAGCTGCAACCCTATTTCCCCCACTGGATGTAACAAACTTGAAACTTCCTTTCGGAATCCAGCTATGCAGTATAAACAAAACACCATAACCAGGCTAAGATGCTACCCAACAAACCACCTTCTAAATGACAAATACCTCCATCATATAAATGGCACAAACTATCTTCCTCTGAACTTCCCCCTTATCAAAACCTACCCCGCAACCAAAGATATCTTCCACATTCCCCCAACGTCCTTCCCTCTTGACTTCCAACCACAAACCAACCCCCCAAATACCCTCCCTAACCCAACACCTCCTGCCCCATTTATAAACAAATGCTAATCCATATGAACAAATCTATCTGAAACTTATCCCCATGCACCACAATGGTAAACAATGTACCATCCTGTTTACCCCTCACACGAAAAGATCCAAGTAAACTGGGCAACCTGCCACTTTGGGTTTGACTCCACACCAGAACTGCCCATTCCTTGTGTTACATTTGAATCTCTATGGTGAAGCAATACCATAAGCCTTATAAAAGGTGATCCAGAACCCTGCATCCTCACTAAAACCACTGTTGATGCCCAGCAACCCCCCCACTACATGGATCCCATCATACTGGAATTCAACCCCTTAAATACATTCCTATGTAGGTAGTGAACCTCTAAGAACCTCAATCTTATAATTATTCAAAAATCCTGTTGGCATCATACCCCTTAGCATCAATACCCCCACTACTTCCAAACCACACAGACTATTAAGCACCTAATAAGGTGGTTACTCGGACCCTCATTGAGCTTCATTCCAGTGGCAAGACCATCCATCCCATCAAATGTGTTACCTTTCAGATCCACTTTCCAGGCCACTGCGTGATGCCTTCTGTACTTCATCCATCGGCAAAGAAAAGAAAAACAGAAATTCTATGTGCACACATGACAAGCATTACTTAACATGAAGGCACTGACAAGGACCATGCCACCCTCCATCCAGTGTTTGCCAAACTCTGTACCAAAGCATGGAACCAACCCCCCCACATTATTTATTTATTTATTTTATTATTATATATATAAAATGTTATGAATCATATCCCCTTGGTCAAGAGTGATAGGTGCTACATGCAGAAATAAGAGCTGAACTTGTCTTGCTTGTAAGCACCCCAGAACCAGTAGCCTAGTAACTTTCTATCATCCTAAGATTGCTGTGACTCCCCCCACTTACCTGAACCCCACCAACAGTGACGTGCCTTAATGAGCATTACATAAAATGAATTACCTGTAATCTCATCATGCCCAGTGCAGAAACCCCAAACTTCCACCACATCAGACTGCATTACCACTGAAATCCTCTTACCTTCAGCCAATAGCTGATGCTCCCTTTACCATGGAATGTAAATGCCCTGAAAACAGGAACAACTTTCAATACTGATCTATCATACTGATCCGGCTAATAGAACAGATTGTACAACCAATTAACTTTGAAATCAGAAACTCAAATGTCTGACATTCTCTGGCTGTGATCTCTAATAACTTATGAATGATTTGCCATGAAACCACAGCCGTATTAAATGAACCATAAATATGATGCAGATTCTAGACGTCCTGTGACAATCTGTACAGTAAACCAGTCCAGGTATAAAAAACAACCCTGAAACAACTGTTAGGTAATCTAAAACCATATCCTGTTTAATCCATATAACTTTAAAACTCACGTATCCCTTTGATTCACACTCAAGGCACCAGAGAAATAAACCACATGCTATTCTCTAACCTTAACCTGGTATGCAAAATGGATCCCGTCTCTCCGAATTCCTATGCGAAACTATGATGCCCACTAAATTGAAAACACTACAGACACTCACATCCCTTCTCCGGTCATCCTACACTTCTGCATGACAAGCCACAGAACCTCCCCCTTAAGAGTATGGGCCAACTTTCCTGTCCCATTTGCAACCATTGCAAGTCCCTAGGAGCAATGCAAAGCCTCTACCAAAACTCAACAACCTGCAGAATCCATACCTTTGAAATCCACTTACTGCAGCCAGCAACCATTGCCCACTTGTGCTCCCCATCTCGTCGCTCACCACTGCTTCCATCATCTGCAAAAACGGGTACACCAATCATACAACCATCTTTGACATCCACATCCTTAGACCTGTAAGTGGTACCCTTTGCACACCCCCATCTGTGACCTTATTGAGCACCACTGTAGTGACCATGGTATTCACTGTAACAGCCTCCATCCCTTTAATGAAAGTAATAAACAAACACTAAAACCACATTTCCAAGCCAAACCTCCTTTTTTATATGACCCCACCACACCCAACACATGATATGCATCTCATTAAGAGTCTCAGCAGTTTATATCACCCAAAATTCCACTCCCAGGAGCCAGCAATCTTTATAAGTAGGACAAAGGCCCCAAAACCAGGGACAACCTTCAGATATAGCTCTAAACTTAGAAAGTCACTGGAACTGTGTTTGCATTGACATGAACTCTCTGAAATGTAGAAATTGTAAACCTCAACTGTGTCATTATCCTCAAACTTGACTCTGTAATGATTTGGCATTAATTTGACAGCAAGCCTTAATTTTATGAGAAAGAGCCCCAAATTGGAGGCATTCTGCTAAATCTGTACAGTTGAGATGTATACCTAGTGCAAAGTCCTGACAAAGCCTTTAGGAAATGGAGGGAGGGTTGGAACACCTGTTTACACCAGTCCCACAAACCCAGAAAGTTGTATGGTAAGCTACCTTAATTTATAACAACATAGTTATAGCAGACCGCTGCCTCTGTAGGGTATTCAAGATGGCTCTCTGGATTTAATTTTCCCACTGCCCCTCCATTATGAAAACCCCATTCGCCGAATTCTGGGTACATCCAAACCCAGCAACTCAGCTGGGAACTTGTAACACTGCAAAAATTCACAGGCTTCAAAACAATAATTCCCACAATAATTATCCCGGTTACTCTTCAACCTAACCCAAATCACATGCACTTAGACACTGGGAGCTATGCCTGTCAAAGCAGTCATTCACAGCCTTGCACTCAACCCAGAGCATGTGCACCTGGTGCACATTCTTCGCGGGCAACTTGCAACCCACGTGAAACAAAATTCTTGGTATGTTTTCCTTCACTGCAGGTATCTCAGTTAAGATTCCAACAGGCTTAACATAGCTGAACCAGCATGCATTAACACTGCTATGATCTCTATAACGATTGCTTAAACACCCCTAGCACCTCAAAACAATGGACAACACAAAAAGAGACCCTAGGTGGTACACTTTCTTAACTTCAGTAATGTCACACTTAACGTCTATCCAGAACAAAAAAAAAAACACACACACACTAATTAAACATCTGGACATTCGCCTCCGATAACTATCTTTGTTTCCGGATGTCTTCCCTGTCACCAACCCGCATTGTAGCAACTGCACTGAAAACTGGGATTGCAGCTAACTATCTACATAAGCAAGGGATACTGAAGAAATAGCCACATTTTTTTTTTTTTTTGGAGTGGCAGAAGAACTAGTCAGTCATTCGAGGGGAAAACAGATGCACAGATAAACTCAAATGCTTGTTAGCTCAGCAACACATCTTAATGAGGGTAGTCCGGTTTCACTGAGAAAGGTAAATCTCTCACACACTTGCTTTAACAAAGACCCAAACACCATAGACTTCCAACCAAAGAACTGTCACTGAACCACCACGCTCAAATCTCTACAGTCAAAACTGTCCCAACAACACAGCCAAGTATTGCTACCACATGGGGACAGATCTAAAGTATTGCTCTGATCAGCTGGAAAAGTTGCTAGCATAACAGGGTTGTGGTAAATATACTTGTTTTTAAATCAAGATGTATTACCATAGGAAGTGATTTCTATCCTCTGGGTAGACTCGTGAAGCCAGAAAACCACAAGGTCATGGTGAATAGATGAGGCAAATCGATATATTCTAAATCAAGCTGGACGACAAAATCCCACAACTAGCTTGAGAGGTCATGCTACACCCACCACCCTCTGGCATTTCTTAGCCCCAGACATGGTTCTACAGACCAGAAAATCCCCATCACCATCTGAAATGAACCTTTTACTGTTCCAAGCCAATGTGACTGACAATTTCTTTCCCAGCATCACCCCGACTAAAATGGCCATGCAGAAACCAAACCAACCACAAACCCCAAAAGAAGATGCTACGTGTGGCCAAGTACACAGCACCATACCTCTCAACCTGGAAATATCAAAAATCTGGACAAGGCCCATGAAAAATAGGTACAAATCTATATGCTGATTAACATCTAATTTACATACATAATTATGTAACCTCACCCACCCCAATGGAATTGTGGGATACCAACTTTCAAACGCAAACTGAAGAACAGACAACCAAAATATGGCACCAGAGTCCCCCTGCAGGTATTCCATTGTCCCATTACCTGGCTATTTCACCCCATTCACCATAATACTAATGTATGCATACTGCTTTACTTCTGCAATGATTATTTGGATTTTATTTTTACATTTTACAGCACAATAATGCAGAAACACCAATAGACATCATCTGGTAAACAAAACAATACCATCTCAAGATTACTATTCACAGTCTTCACAAATGACCTCCATACCTCCACACATCATGCATCTATAATTCAGTATGCAGATGACACTACCTTAATCTGTGCTGTACAAAATATTCCCACCCTCCTGCAAACAACTCAACTAGCATTCTCTGACATTGAAAACTACCTTACCAAAGCCCAACTTATCCTCAATCCAAAGAAAACTCAGCTTATG
>NC_056734.1:615248349-615433349 GCF_019279795.1 Protopterus annectens | reverse complement strand
TTTGAAGCTCTATAGTTAAAAACAGATCAGTAATTAAAATGCATCAAACTAGTTATAGCTCTAAATTTAATTTTAACTTTAATTACCAGCTGAATGTTCTTTAGTAACTAAAAGAAGAAAGATTTGGCTCCAACTGAAGATAATGCGGCTTAACTATCATCGGTATCTCTTAGAATGAAAGAGCAGAGCCCACCGAATAACCTCTCCCAGACAAAGAAAATCAGGTTATCCCTGCTTGTCATGGCGCTTCAGATGTAATTTTACAGGCCGTGGAAATATCATCTACATTTTGCACCTTCCTATGAAAAAATGACTTCTACACACTGCTTCAGAAGGAAAGTAATCAATTAGTATTGCTTCTTTCTGGTAAAACTGGGATATTTATGCTACTTTTGGAAAATGAGATATATTTTGCAGTAGATTAAAGTTAAAGCTGTGGCATATAAAGAGATTCAGCCGGCTACAGATGTAAAAGAAAGTCTGGTGATTTCAACTCTCTTTCTGTTAATCAGAAGATTGGAAATTGTGAATAAACTGGGTTCAGAGAAGTGTCTTTTGGCTGCCTCAGTCAAAGATGTGTTTAGTGGCTTTTGTGGCCCCCTCAAGCTGAAGAATATTTATGTAGGAATACAGCTGGTGTACACATGCAATTAGTTAGAATAAGTGCAGTAACTGAATTTGTAGTTTGTGAAACAGAGCAGCAGGGAATTATGCATTTTTTGAAACTGAAGGCTATCGTAGGTGGATAGTTCTATCACTGGTTACTACCTGGTTTAACTATGAGACTTTATTTTTTTTTATTTTACATTTATTGGCCTGACTAGTCTAACTGGATATATGTCCATTTTCAGTAGAGGCCCGAGGAGAAAAGCTCCAAGAAAAAATATTATACATTGAGTAAAAAAAAAACTGAAAAAATACAATTACATAAGTATGTAACCCGATTGACATATGTTGTAGTAGCAGTTATAAGGTTACAGATAGGAAGACATTTTGTTATTGTGTTATTGGACATTTGTATCACAAGAAAACATTTTATGTACATGAAATTTACACAGCACAGTAAGGGGGTAAAAAAAATTGTTCCAACAAAGCTAGTAGAGGAGAGAAAAGTATCAGAAAAAAAAATGTTTTAGTTGAGAAGCGTTAAGACAAGGGGAGAATTGTATCAGTCAGGATTGGAGCAAGGGCAGAGCCATTGGGCTTTTAAGAAGATTCTTAACTGTTTCTTGAAAAGATGGGTAGATGTAAGGGATGTTAGTTTGCTTGGAAGTTTGTTCCAAGTATTACCAACAGAGTTAGAGAGCAGGCAGTCCCCGGATTTGTTGCTGGATTTTATCGTGGCTACTTGTAACTTCTTAGCAGATCTTAGGATTGGAAGATGTTTATAGGTATTGAAGAGGTTACAGAGTATGGGAGTATTTGTAGGATGATGTAAGATCTTGTGGATAAAAATGAGTTGCTGGAAAAGTAGCTGGTTTTGTACTTCCAGCCATCCTAAAAGTTTAAGATTTTGGCAATGGTGGGTTCAAAATGGGGCTCCGGTGGTAAATCTAGCTATGTTGTTATAAGAGGTTGCCAGTTTATTCAGATTGCTTTTGGATAGGTTAGTATAGATAGGGGAGGCATAGAGAAGGGTGGAAATTAGGTGGGTTTGGGCAATAGTAATCTTTGCTGAGGCTGTGAGAAAGGGCTTGATTCTATAAAGGAATCCAAGTTTTCTATTAACTGATTTAATAGTTAAATTAATGTGTATGTCAAAGTTAAGATTATTATCTATTGTTGCACCCATGAGTTTGGCGGTAGTGTCAGGAGAAATTTCTGTACCATTATTTGATGTAACTATGCAATTGATTGGGGGGGGGGACTTTTGTGTGTGAGTAAATAATAATAATTTAGTTTTTTTTTGGGTTAAGGAGGATACATAGTTGATGGAACCAGTTTTCCACTAAGGTAAAGACTTTTTGTGTACTGGTTTGGAGTTCTGCCAGAGAGGATGTGGCACAGATCAGTGTAGAATCGTCGGCATATTGTATACAGGTAGTTTGGGGAAGGGAGGTTTTCAGATCATTAATGAAAATAGTGAAAAGGAGTGGTCCCAGAATAGATCCTTGTGGGACCTTGTGGGACAGTCAGCCACCAAACTTTATTTGTTTTTCTGTGGTATAGGCATGGAATAGCTTGTCTATGGATAGTTAGAGGAAGCCCCTTAGGATCAAGGGTTCATGCCTGTAAAGGAGGCAGTAACATTAGTAAGCAATGCAGCAGGAAATTACAGGGGCCTCAGTAGTCTTTAGCTGAAGCACAGGTTGCAGCTACGTGCGGAATTGTTTCTGTGCATTTAAATAGCGACCTCATTTATTTATTCAACAGATATTTTATTTGTTTGGGGGGGGTCATGTTACTGCTGGATCCTGTTAAAACTATAGACACCCCATTGCTGAAATGTAACTTGTGCAATGAAGCAGGGGTTATCCATGCAACATGCAATATGAGTTGATGGGGCATTGAGTGTAGCATGTGCAAGTTGCTGAATGGAAATATAGAAGAGAACTTTAACTAAATATCTCTGTAGAGATTACATTATCCTGTACAATGTGTACATGACTTGAAGGTATAGTTTGTTCAACATTAGATTATTCTGTGATTGTTATCTTGTTATACACCGGATGCTTAATATGAGAGATCTAAGATACAAGTCAGCCACAGACTCTGCTGATATTACACAATGACATCAGCAGGTCTAGGGCCATCTTACTGTTGAATGAATTACAAGTGGTGGTGGTAAAAGATTAGTCTCAAAATTACACTGATGGATGAGTGAAAGCAGCCATATGGCAAAGTGTCAAACTTTATTGTGTGAACTGAGGATGAGGGGAGGAATGAGAGAAGGAGGAGGTGAAAAATGGAAGTAGTAGGAGGAGCAGAACACAGAAAACCGTCTGACATGGCACTTAAGGGTTTTCATGGATTTATGGAGGTGACGGTGCAAACAAAGAGAAGTGCCTGTTGTTCACATAAACACTCTGAACCCCTGCAGAGGGATAAATAGTGTTATTCTACTGCCAGGACACTGTCCAAGCTTTTGGCAAGTATCAGTATCTTACACAGCATACACACACACACACACACACACACACACACACGCACACACACACACACACACACACACACACACACACACACACACGTCAGTATGCACTTACACATGTGCATTCTATGTATAATGCCCCATTAGGCTTGCTCTACTGATGTTACTGATTTCCAAAAAAAAAAAATCTGTCTTGCAGGGATGGAAGTGCAGGAAAGTTATCCTTAGTGTGATGGTATTAGCCAGGGCTATGCATGACATAGGTCCATAGCTCCCAACATTGCCTATTGTTAGAGAATATTCCTGCACGTGCCTCAGTATTTCTTTATTGCATATGTGGTTTACTGGCAAACTGCTGAGTACCACAGATATTACAAAATTATATCCATTTCACTTCCTGCCCTAATATGCTGTAGATATGTTATTCTAATGCACACCCTATTGTTGTTACTACTTATATATGTTATATGTTCAGTGTATTAGAATCAAACTCAGTGCCAGATTATAAGCCATTTAACATTTTGCCAGTGGTGAAATGCTGCATAATCTGAGCATCATTTGTTACATTTCTACTACATTTTACTGTCCATATTTTACTTGGTTTGGGGGCTTTAGTCATGTAGTATCACTCACAATAGTTTAGCAATTGTGAAATCGTGCAGAATCTGAGCATCATTTATTGCATTTCTACTGCAGTTTTTGTTTGCATTTTACTTGCTCCGAGATCTGTAGAATAACTCACAAGAGTGACAGAACTGTGAATTTATACATGATCCAAGCCTCATTTATTGCATTTCTGCTGCATTTTTTCTGTGTGCATTTTACTTAGTCGGGGAACATTAGTCTTATAATATCACTCACAATAGTTTGAGAATTGTGAAATCCTGCAGAATCTGAGCATCATTTCTTGCATTTCTACTGCATTTTTTGTTTGCATTTTACTTGCTCCGAGATCTGTAGAATAACTCACAAGAGTGACAGAATTGTGAATTGCTTCAAGATCTGATCCTCATTTATTGCATTTCTACTGCATTTTTTCTTCTTGAGTTTTACTTGGTCTTGGGAACTTAGTCTAGCCACGTAGTATCATTCACAATAGTGAGAAACTTGTGAATTATTGCAGGATCTGAACCTCATTCACAATAGTATGAGAATTGTGAATTGGTGCAGAATCTGAGCATCATTTATTACATTTCTACTACATTTTTTCTGTTTGCATTTTACTTAGCCTGGGAACCTTAGTCTTGTAATATCATTCACATTTGTGAGAGATCTCTGAACTGATGCATGATCTGAACCTTATATATAGACTTATACTACATTTTTACTGTTTACAAATTGGATTCCTCTCTAATTCATCTCCCATAACCTTTGCTGAGTTGTGCAGCAGCAGTTTGCAGTACTCTGCATAAAGCAGAAACCCAGAGTTGTAATTCTCCATATAAAACATACAGTACTATTTTCCCAAGTATCTAGCAGAGTGCAGAACAGCCAGTTTGCCTGCTGAGAGGCAATACCCCAAGACTGGTGTTTTAGTTCAATCCTAGACTTCTCTTTCCGGCCCAACAACTCAAAATCCTGATTGTACCACCTCTCATAGATAAAAAAAGAGTTTCAACGTATTGTCTGTGCAGGCAGCCTGATGTAATAGGCATCTTGAGACAATGTGACAATTGTCTCCTGTTTACTGACAGCTATCGTATTCTTCAGCAGGCTGGCACAGTGTGCAAGAGATGTAATTACACTATGTTCTTGGAGGCAAAGCTTTCAGACACTGATATCTCCAAACAGGAAACACACACACACACACACACACACACACACACACACACACACACACACACACACACACACACACACACACACACACATACATACAGATACACACACACACATACACACACACACACACACACACACACACACACACACACACACACACACACACACACACACACACACACACACACACACACACACACACACACACACACACACACACACACACACACATACATACAGATACACACACATACAGATACACACACACACACACACACACACACACACACACACACACACACACACACACACACACACACACACACACACACACACTACATCTATTATGCATTAGACACATAACCTCACATATGCTGACACTCTTAAATGCAAACTACCCAAACCTCAATGATCTCCTTTACACTGCCCTCATCAACCTCCTAAACACTCTACAAAGACAGACAAGTCCCCAGGACACATACAGCCACATCTCACAATATCTCAGCCACTATGCCCCTAAGGCAAACTGCTGCATATCCCAATATATTGGTCACTAAGACTACTGTAAAACACACTGATTGATGCTCCCAGACTAGACTGAGCAGCTGGTCAGTTACAAGGATCCACCACATTGTACATGCACTCAAGACATTGAACCACAAGTACCAGTATGCCTCTGCCTTACTCCATGTGGGTGTTAATGACCTGAGACTTACCTCCCTGGATTATATGAAGACAGAAACAACAGAGCTTTCAGACTGCATCCCAGGCAAGTATGAACCTAGCACTGAGCAGTATTCTACCTTTTCTAGGGATGACACCACAATATAAATATAAACAGAAGATGATTGACTTTATCAATTGGCTTAGTTACTGGTGTTATTCTAAGGGTTCCAATATTTGTCAGCTTGAGAGGACATGATTGACAGACCACACTACTTTTCCAGGGATGGTCTGCACCTGACACCACTAGACTTTTGGATATTGGACAAAACTCTATCCACCCTTTTAGTGCCTTTTTTAGGCAATGCCAATCTGATAAACCTTCCAACACAAGATAAACTAAAGGTGTTGTTGCTCAGTGCTAGGAGTCTCAAAAAAAGCTCCACTTCCTGGAAGCACTGCCCACCCTGGAGAGTGTTGACATCTGTGCAGTTACTGAGACATGGTTTAAAGCCAAGGAAGGCAACCCTGCAGTACAAGGATATAATACCTTCCACACATTTAGACTGGCTACTGCACAAGAAGGGACAAGAGGTGGCGGTGTATTGATCTACATAAAAAGTAAGCACACCTCAAGATTGGTCAAACAATATGACATGCTTGAACTACTCCATGTCCAACTAGCCCTAGATAAAGTCCAGTACCATATCCTTGCTAGCTCTAGGTCCCAGTCCATGGCCCAAGATGACCATACCACACACTTGGATGTACTGAAGTCACTCACAATTCAGCCCAACACGATATTCATGGGTGAGTTCAGCTATTCCCCCCATAAACTGGGATACATGCACAGCCACTAACATGTAGGGTCAAAGACTCCTGGATTTTGTCAATGCAAACACCCAGGAACATATCCTCACTGGTTAGATGAAATAAATATCAAGGCTGAACTCCAAGCAACCCCCCAAAAATGTAAGGACTTTTCCAAGGCTAACAACTTCCTATTAAGTGAAGGCATAGCTAAATTACAAACCCCTCCCCCAAAATTAAGAGAACACTGTGGCCTATGTGTTTACAGAAACCCTATGCAAGCATGTGACTAACTACGTAGTAACAGCAGTTTCAAACTGAAATAAACTTGGGGCAAACTCCGAAAACAAGCCCCATTGGTGGATCCCCAGTACAATTAGGTTGTACAACAAAAGAAAGAAAATCCTGTCCAAAAACAGGAAAGACAATGCCCAAAAGACAGAAAACAACTCCCCCATCAGTCTCAACAAGCAACTTGGGACTAATCAAGTCCACCAAAGCCAACTTTGAGAAGAAAATATTTTCCCAGGCTAAGGATAACCATAAAGCATTTTACAGTTATGTACAGAACCTTAATGGTAACACCCAACAGTGTGCTGAACTAATAGCAAATAGAACTCCCTATACCAAACTGGGGATATAGCAAATTTGCTGCCCAGTAAATTTATCTTCAATTTTGCCCTGCTATCACCCCCAGTTTCCTTACAAGAAATACTCTCTACCACTTCTCCCACAACTATCACTAAAGAACAGGTCCTCATTGCACTCTCCAGAGCTTAAAAACACTGCACCGATAGATCCTGATATTGTCCTAGGGTGCCTGCAAAATAACTTGAAACATGACCTCTCAGGCCCACTAGGACTGTTATTCAACTATAGCTTATAGACACACTTCATTCCAAGGGAATGGAGGACTGCAACTGTTATCCCTCTACACAATATATTTCTCTGAAACCAAGGCAAATGTAGAGGGTCTTTGGCTAACTAAATCTGCTGATGACTGCAGGCTGGGTGCAGTCACTGAATACCCCAAGTATGTAGATATCCTCTTGGAAGGTCTGACATAGGCAAATAACTGGTGCCAGAACCATGGCCTAAAACTCAATGCAAAAAAATGTATAATTATACCCATTGGGGAGATGACTACCCCTGCAAATTACAACAATAATAACAGTGCCCTAAGAGTAGACCCAGTGGTAAGGGACTTGGGAACTCAGGCTGACAGTAAGCTGACCTTTGATCACCATTTGCCCATGGTAATGGGAAAATCCTTCTGTGTGGCACATCTTCTAAGTAAGGGCATGGCATCCAGATATAAGGAGATCATAGTGGCACTATACTTAGCCTTCACTAGACCAATAATTAAATACAGTGCACCCTCAGCATGTACCTGTCCAGGCATTTGCAACAACTGGAGTAGTCACAGAAGTTCCTCACTAAAACAATACAGGGTGTTAATAATAGTCATGTGTGTGGATTGCAAAGCCCTGTCCCTGTACTCAGTCTCCTACAGACTACTAAGGGGTGATCTATGCCTCATCTACAAGACATTTTCCAATTCAACCATGATGGCTCTACCTCACATTTGCAAAACAAACAGCACTACAATTGCCTGATCTAAGGATCTAAACCTTGTCTGTGACATAAACAAAACATGTTAGAGGGATAGGTATGTGTCTCAGAGATTACCCCTTCTCTGGAACAGGCAGCCCATTCATGTGAACCAGAGCTCTTTCCAAATTGACACCTAGCTTATTGCCTATGGCCTTTATAGACAGGGGCAGTTTGTAGATGCACTAAGTCACAGACATGTACCAAAACCATTCTAGCTCATGGGTATTAATAATTAGGAAATGGAGGACATGAATGGCTAGGCTGAAGGGCTGTTAGCCGAATCACCTGCTATGATCCTATGATCCTATGCATCAAGCGAGGAGACTCTGACTTATCTGACATCAGCTAGGGCAAAATCAAGCAATGTAATTGTTACCATTTGACCCTCTAAATGCAGGAACATCAAGTACTAAATGCTTGCCTGCAAATCCATGGGTTTTTTTTTTTTTTTTACTTTCCCTTCCTCTGCATGCCATTTGCCTTAGCGGAGCCCTGGGTACTTCACTATGACAACGTTTTTTCAGTCACACAAAATATAAATACTTAAATAGATGAAATATATGGATATGATACCATAGTGATTTCAATGAACTAAATAACTAAGCACAGTTTGTGCAGTTTGCATTGTGATAATACAAGGCGTGCATTTCTGTGGCCTTGAAGGTGCAAGTATATCCCTTAACTTTGCTTCATCCTGGGAAGGGAACAATGTTGGAACACAGTATGGTCCAACCAAAGCACAATGGTGGAAAACAGCAGTTTGCTCAAATGTAACAAAGTCTCCCCTACATCATGTGGGAGTGCATCTAAACAGAGGTATTAGATGGGGGTAGGTCAGGCAAGTAATTGGATCACTAGTCTTTAGTTAACCTAGCAAGGCTTTTCCCATAAATGAACTAGAATGGACATGAAATTAGTCTTGGAAACAACAGAATATTTGTATTACATGTACTTTACTGGACAAGGTCAGCTGAATGGCCAAGATAAAAATGAACAGTATGCATAAGGGGCTGGCTGGCAAATATTTGTTACATGTCAAACAAGAACAGGCTTGAAAACAAATCATTTAACTTGCGTAGTTCAGAGATTAGCACAGATTAATGATAATTTTCAGATGAAAAGTATACTGATTTTGTTTGCATTCCATAACAGACCTATGCCTGGCAAGAAATTAAGCATCAGACATGCACCATCCAAAGTCAAAGAGGGAAAGACGTATGTGTGTGTGTGTGTGTGTGTGTGTGTGTGTGTGTGTGTGTGTGTGTGTGAGAATCATGTAATCCTGCTGTAAACAAGTGCCTCTTTTCACAGCTGACTTAGCAGCACTGCCTGGTTAACTCATTCAACTCTACAGTGCCTTTTTTGTGTAGCTCCAGTTCACCATCAATGCTCTAGGGCCATTACCCTAACAAACTCCAAACCTTTTTGGGTCTGTCTTCTTTAAATAAGCATCTTATTGGTTATAAGTAGATAATAATAGAAAGGGTAATGACTTCATAATAAAATTACACCATGACTGCAAATCTGCAATGCCCAGCAGTAGAGAAATAAATCACTGTTTGACACTTATTATTCATACTTTTACATTTAGGTTCATATTTTCATAACTGGGAGACCTAAATGCTATTGAGGGGTATCTTGGGTGGTAAGCAGTTTTATTCATATTGCTAATTACACATTTAAGCATATATGTTCATATTTCTTTAAGTATCTCAATAAACATGCACTTACTTACAGACAGACTTAATTTATAATGTGAAAGCTTATGTCTGGTTAAAAAAGGGTTATAATATGTTTAGGTTTCTAAGATATAACAATTTATTTGTCAGCAGTGTTTAGCAAAACATATAATTCTGGGTTTGTGTAAATTGTAATAATATATTATAATATTTATGAAAAAACAATGAATACACTGGCTACTATTCGTGTAAAGAATACTTCCTACAGATACATTGGCATTTTTACAGTTTTAATACCTTTTATTGTTCACAAAATATTAACATTTGTTTATGATATGTCTTTTATGTTCATTTTTTCAGAAAATGGTCTGTAATGCAAGGACGTGTATGGGCTGCTAGAGGTATGACATTCCGTAGCACATAGGGGTTAATAAGTCAAACAGTTTGCAAAGTCATGTGATATTCAAATGAAGATTGGAGGAATGAAACCAAAAACTACAGCAGGAATCTAGTTATTAATTTTTAGCCTTAATCCTTTGTGTCAAATTGTTTGACACAACAATTTTTGTGACCAGATAAGTATGTTAGTGGTTCTGTTTGCTTCAGAAAGGTCTACAGAAGGAAGCAGGCTTGCAAAATATACGGCTTATTTCATCCTGACAAAGTCATAAATGTCACATTATGGGTGGATTTCATAGTCTTGAGGTTCACACTTTTGGAGTAATCATTTGTGAAAAATGCCACCACGCCAATATGCAAATTCACTGATCACAGTTTATTCACACTGAATAAATAAATATAAAAGCATTTTAAAACAAATGCCCACATTCAGGAAATGCATAAACTTGCTGAAGTTAATCTTTAAGTATTTGCAAAGTACTGTGTGAAAACATAAGCACTCATCTAATTACTTTCATAGCTAACCAAGCCTACTTACATGGCATTGATGACGTACATACTCAGATGTTACTACGATTCATAGACATAAGTATAGCAAAGACTAATTTGGATTAAAAAAAACATGTGTATGAGCCTGAAATTAAACAAATAATTTTAAGGCCACCATGTTTAGTTGTATTCAGTTGAGATAGAAAGCAAATGGTTTAGGAAAGTGTGAACTTTATCTAATAAGAAAACAATAGCAATAATGTTGGAAGTTACTGGGAATCATGTAAACGATTCCTATTAATACTGATGACATGAGTGTAATTTATAAATAGGTAGTCATGACAGCAGCACTGGGCATGTATGGGGAAATAATATGAAATATATGTTTAAAACGCGTTTTTGTTTTTCTATAGGTTAAGCTACACAGGATGTAAGTACATAATCTAAAGTGGATAAAGTCTGATGTACTACATTTTCACTAGTATATTGCACTGTCAGAATACCTGCTACTTTACTGAGGGATTTCTGACTGACACGAATGAAAAAAGGCAGTAAAAATACAGAAAAGTGATAGGGGAAGGTTACAACTGCATTAGCAATGGCATAAGAAGGCATTCTAATTTAGTGCTTGCAATACTGTTATGCATTTATTAACGGTGTTGTACAGGCTACTACAACAACATTTTAACTGGCTGAATTTGGAGTTGCAGTATGTGTTGATTAATATAGGTTCATAGGTTAGTAGGTTCATAGGTTAGTACAAGGCTAACTGCCCTTGAAAGCCATTTTAAGCCTAGCCAATTATCCCATGTGAGATTCAAACCCTGCACCTTGCGTTTGTAAGGCAAACACTTTAACCATTAGGCCACCCTCCCAACCCCCTCCCAATATGGATGTTATGTCACCATATCACACCTTTCAGGATAAAAACAACTTAAAGTCTTGATTGTAAGTGGTGAAAATCTAAAAAAAATGATAAAAAAACACCACACAAAACAAAAAAGGAAGACTTATCAATAGTTTTAATGATTTACCATTTTCAATCTAAATAGTCTTCAGAATAAATACAAAATGTAAATTGAACATTTAAATACTGCCTTTAAAAACATTAAATCAGAAAACTCAATTAAAGCAATGCTACAAAATGAAAATTTTTTTTTGTGTGTATAATAAATTACAGTGCCTCACAGGAAGAACAGTACACCAGGTAAACCACATACCTAGAACTACATGTAAAATAAATTGGCACTGGATAAGTCTTTTCAGTTCTGTTGTCTACAAAATAAGGACCTTCCAAAATGTATCTACACATTCAGCACTGTTGACATTTATAAGTCATCCTTCTACTGTACTCATGTGTAGTTTTGTTATTTTAAATGTGACAACATTATAAGCCTTTTTGTTAATAAGATAGGGTTTGTTGTTTCCCACTACACTTTTAATTTCTCCTCTGACTTCCAATATACTCCAATTATTTTGCACTACTCTTTTTATGACATCACCATCTAAGGAAAAAACAAAGGCATTGAGAGTGACTACTCTCTATTCTCATTACACAGTGTCCTATTAGATTGTACTACAATGGTTTCCTGATTTACTATTTTTACAATAACTTCACGTGGATATCCTCTGTATATAAATCTATTGTGCAAATCTTTAATAAAGTTGTCTAAAACTGAACATCTGTAGTCAATCACTTTAACTCACCATCTCCCCCTTAATTATATTGTGTTTGATGTATGTCGGGTGCATGCAGGAATAATGCAAAATTGTGTTACTGGATACACCCTTGTAACTAAAAGTCTTTCGGCTTTTCCCGGTTAGGGTTCGCCACAGCGGAACTCCGGTCTGCTAATGATTGGCAGTTGATTTTTTTTTTTTCCATAATAAATCTTTATTGTTATATTATTTTCAAACACAAGTAAGAACAAAAATAACATATATTCACAAATCAAGCATTAACTAATATCACTAATAACCACACTCTATATACAATATTTACAAGAATGCTTCCATGTAATACAGTTAAATATAAAAAAGCATAAGAATAAATGCAAGTAATAGACAGTTGATTACTAAATTCTCTCCACACACATAAATAATTATTAATATTTCCAAGTTGAAAATACTATGCTAGTATAATATTAAAAATATGTTCCCAAATTTTTGGACTATTAACATTTTTATTTTGTGGGTTTAATAGTAATTTATGAGCCAATATATGTTTTATCGCTAGAACTCTAAAGTACTTCCATGAAATTTTAGATGGGTCTAACCAATTTGAAGCTATATAAAGCTTCATTAATAGAAAAATATTAATATATATAATAATTTGTGATTTAGGGATCTCTCTCGGGGGAATATGCAGAATCATAAATTTCCTTGATAACGTTGTGCTCTGGTAACCCACCTTCTGAAGTTGGATCTTAAGGGAATTCCAAAGTTTGAAAATACATTTACAACTCCAGAACATATGAAGAAGATCAGCTGGTTGATTCTTACAGTATGGACAAGTTGGTGAATTTTTGGGATTACATTTATGCAGGGTAAGACGTGTATAATATGCATTGTTCCAAATCATCAACTGAGTATATATTAATTTTTGAAGAGAAGTAGATTTGATGGTCAAGTCAATTGCTTTTAACATATTACTTCTATCTGTCAGTAAGATTTTCTCTTCCCAGTAGTTTGATAACAAAATTTTATCATGAAATTGAAATTCTTTAATTAATTGATTTGCTGTCGTGATATACTTAAGATCCTGTTGGAGAGCTTGTCACAACAAAGAGCATCTGTTAATAGCCTCTTCTTCCAGTTTAAAATGTTTAAAATAGATTATAGTGAGTTCTCTAATTTGTCTCAGAATAACCAGATAATTTTTAGGTAAGTTAAGTTCTTGTCTTATTTGGTTGGCCGAACTGCCAAGATGTTTATATATATCAATCAAAGTTAGATTAACTATCAATGGAAACTTGTTGAGATCAATTAGTTGATTATTCAATTTTAAATTAGGATTCTTATGAAAGGGTTGAAAAACCATCATATGTTGAACCAAATCTAATGAATGAAATAAATTATGTAAAGAGAGTATGTTCGTTTAGATGTGTTCAATAATCCCATAGAATTTCAACGTATCCTTACCTAAAAAAAAGTATTGCTTTAGGATTGATATTTAACTTTAGAATATATTTATAATTCAGAACTACCCAAGGTGGTGTCCACTTAGTATTATTTATATCATAATTGGCAATTCTTAAAATTCTATTAGAATTTACAATTAAATAATACATTTCAAAATTAGGTAATTCCAGTCCTCTATTTTTTGGGGTCATTAATTTATCGTAAGATATCCTGGTTTTCTTTGGTTCCCAAATGAATTTAGCCAATTATTTATGAATCCGTTTAAAAAACGACTTCGAAAGTAATAAATTGGCTGACCTAAAAATATACAGTAATCGTGGTAATATGTTCATTTTGATAATTGAAACTTTTGCTAATATTGGCAGTCATAAATTTTTCCATCTCTCAAAATCAGAAATTATTTGTTCCCAGATTGCTTTAATATTATTATTATAAAAGTCTTTATTATCAGTAGAGAACTAAATACCTAGATATTTAATATTTTCTTTAAATGATACCTGTCCCACTAAGGGCAATAACGAAAAGGGTTTAGGTGTCTTTAAAGGGAAGATATTGTTTTTTTCAAGTTAATTTTATAATTAGACACTTTTAAGAACTCATTAACAGCCTTCAATAATTTTTCAGTATCTGATAATGGAGATGCACAATAAATGCTAAGATCGTCAGCAAAAGCTGCCATTAATATTTTAGTTCCATAAATTATTGGGACATTATGATAAACATTTTGTTTAATATATAAAAACAATGGTTCAAGATAGATATTAAATAATAAAGGGGACAAAGGGCAACCCTGGCGTGTTCCAGTCTTAATCTGTATTCTTTTAGAGAAGTTTTTATTAATATACAATGTAGTATAGGGATTACTATATAATATTTGTAACATTTGGACAAACTCATGTGATATATTAAAATATGGTAAAAGATCAAACAAGAACTTTGTATCAACCCTATCAAAGGCTTTCTGGGCATCAATTATAAGGGCATAAATATTTAAATTATTTTGCTTAGCATGCTCTAACATAGTATGTAGTGTGAGTGTATTATCACTAGTTTGTCTACCTGCCATAAAACCAGTCTGTTCTTTAGAAATGATATGAGTCATGATTCTCTTCAGTCTAGATGCTATAATAGAGGTTAGAATTTTCATGTCTGGCAGTTGATTTTTATGGTGCCAAGTTGCCAGCCCGACACCCAACCTTCAATGAAGGCACATCCATTCATGCACACACCTACCTGCATGTCTTTAGACATCATTCAACCATGGGAGGACATGCAGACTCCACAGAGAAGGTGCTCCAGTGAGAATCATATGGGAGAGACTCTTGCTGTGAGGCAACAACGCTAACCACTGCACCACCGCAGCCCATGGATATACTCTTGTAACTGAATTTAATCTATTACTTGTATCCCTTTTCTTCACCTCTGAATCTAAAAAAAACCACGTACTCAACCTATCAAAGTTATGTGAAAATGTTAAACAATCAGTACTTTCATTCATTCAGGGGCGGCTCGTGGCATCGGGCTGCCGGACTGCAGCCCCCTCAGCTAGACAGCTGAGTAGTTTATTTTGTTTTTTTTAAATATAAAAAAAAAAAAATCTATTCTTTGTACCTTTTAATTTCGAGTCCGCAACTCGAAATTATGCGCATGCGCATTGCGCGCATCTATCGCAACCGCGTTTTTTTTTTTTTTTCTAATTACTGCTGCAATATTTTCATTGCAGCCCGGAGGAGCCAAGAAGGCATCATTGTGATGCCCAGAACCTCCCAGACGTCTATGCGGTTGAGACACAAACCGCATAGACATGGAAGGGGCTCGGACTGCGACGTCCGCAGGCACGTCATGACGTGCTTGCTGGCAAATGCTGCTGATTGGTTTTCGCTCTTTTCCCGGGCTGTATGTGCTGGGAAAAGAGCGCGAATCAGTCAGTCGTTTTTCGGCATTGACTACACCTACACACCTGACCAACTGAGCGAGTTTAGTGACTAAACTAAAACATTTTTTTTTTTCTGTGAACTGAAGTCCTGTGTAAATTAAATTACTTTTAAAGTAGCGAGGGGCAATCCGGACAGGAGCCAGAGGACTAGTCTGTGGTGGACCGTGGATTTATCGTTTGCCAGTGCTTCTCATCAGTGGAATCGACGACAACAGGTAAGTAAGGACTAATAATGGAAGCAATGCATTTTCATGAAAGTTCAGTTGTAGCAAAAAGAATTTTACATATAAAAAAGACTGCTGGAGATATTTCCCATTGCTTTAATTTGCTTGGGCACATTTTTGGGGATATTTTGGCACTGAATAAGCTACTTAGCAATAGCATATCCTTTTTTGAGTATCAGTATTCAGTATACCATTTCTGCTTACAAATTTAACACTGTTTTCAGGTATTGTGTCATTCAATCAGTGTTAAAGTAAACTAGCAGGTGAATGCCCCATCCTTGCACGTGTTAATAACAGTCCCCACCATCTTTATCTTTAGGTCTTACTGGCCGCTTCAAAGAAATGGATCACTGGGCCTTGAAAAACTGAGCATGTCACAACAAAGGAGAAATCAATAACTTTAGCTAAACAAATGTCCAGTGCTGAATAACATTAGTATTTCAATATGAGCTACAAATGTTGATCTAGGTTGTCAAGATTGTCGGATAAAGTTTTAGAATAAATAGATACAGATGATAAGAGCAGAATGGTAATAGTTCATATACAGAAATTAAAACAAGGAGATTTAATCTTTCAGTGTATAAAGTCAGGAAGATTTATGAATTGAAAGTATTGTCCATAGCTTAATAATTATCATTTATATATACTGTCATTTTAAATAGTTGTAGTTGTATTCAAATTGCACCAAATACACTGTTTTTGGGCATATTGATTGGGCTGATGTTATATTACTGTTGCTTGCTTGCCTAACTGGGGTTTCTTTTCCTACCTGTTTATTTATTTCCCTTCCTAAAAATTCATACTCTGTTATATTTAAACTTTAATATAAATTTTATTCAGCCAAATAACTACCTGCATATAACCTGCCAGTATTATTTGTAACAGAGAATTAAATTTAGAAAGCATGCCGCTAACAGTATAATTAATAAGATCATAAGAATTACAAGGCAAGTGAGCCTCAAGGCCATTTTTATCTTTGTCAGTACCCACTCTTAAGCCTTGCTTCTCATTTCAAGAATGGACAGGCTTGTCATACCAGGGGAGAATTTATGAATATCCATCCATTTGTCCAGCTCTCCTTTAAATGTGGACAGTGTGTCACACTGATCAACTTTGAGAGAGAGATTGTACCAGAGAAGGGGTAGGCACTGGGTGACAAATCTATCTCCTCTCTTACTCTTATTTATTTTCTGTAGTAGATTTAGATCTCTGGCCCCAGTGTTAGCTGGACTGTCTGATTTTCTTTTGAAGTAAAAGAGCTCTTGGACTACTGAACCCCTTATAGCCTCATAAGCAAAATGCAGGTCTCCCTAAAGAGTCTACAATAAGAAACTGATTAAAGGGATAACGTTTCCAGTCTGTCTTTGTAGCTCAGATCTTTTAGGCCTGACATTTTTATTTACACACTTATGTGTTATGCATAGTAAGACACATTCCAATGTAGATATTGTACTCAATAAGGGTTCTAATCAAAGGGGAGTAGAAGGTGAGGACTTCTTTTGACCTGGAATAAATACTTTTGCTATGAGTTGTGCAGGATAAAAGATTTTCTAGCCACCATTATAATGTAATGGTCAAATGTCAGTGAGCTGTCCAGCCCCTTGCCCAGATCTGTCATGACCTTTTCATTCTGACACTGTGTGTTTCCTATGCTATAAGATGGTGCTAGGGGTGCCTACTATGTTTTACTACAATGTTGCACTTTTGGCATTGAGCTTGAGACCATTTTTCCTACTCCAGCTATTGACAAGTTCAAGCTCGATCTAGAGTGCACAATGGGGGACTTGATGATGACTCCTACCTTACAGCCGACAGTGAACTTTGTTAACCAGACATCCTCATTTGTTAAGTGGAGATCTGAGAAGTAGATCCCAATCAGCAAACATGCGGCACAGAGCCCTGTGGAGCTCCATTGGTCATATTCATGCTCTCAGAGGATGCACCTGCTATTCTTACTGTGTGGATCCACTCTCTAAGCCAGATGGTTATCCACCTAACTAGATATGGGTCCGTTTGGAGCTCCTTCAGCTTGCTTATTTCATTTACAAGTGGTATGGTATCTAATGCCTTATCAGATTAGATTCCTTAGTTGCGCACTGATGTGTACGCTATATTTTTATTGGTGTATTTGTGTGCTTGTCTGGTTCCCCTTTTGTCTGTTTCTCTATGTTGAGTGAGGAGGCTGCTTCAGATGGACCCTTTTCAGTCATGATGCAGATTTGTTCACAAGTGTGATAGTTAGTGGTTTAAAATGTTGTTGTGTACACTCGTGTGAAAACTATTCTTTACTGTCCACTAGAATTGCTGAATCATTGAAAAGTGTATTCCCTGTGTGCAGAAAAAACAGGATTTTAGAAGTTTCATATCCAGTTCAGTGTATGTTTGATTATCTGAACAGTTTGATTATTCAAACTACCCTAGGTCCCAGTTAGCTTGGATAATTGACTCTCTATTGTAGTTCCCCTGATATCAGACAAAGCATGTTTGACTAGTAGCTTGAACCCCTTTGGAGTTGGAATGGGGGGTAGAATGGTGAAGCTCCCTTTACCAGGATGGCGACTGTGAGGAATACATTGGGGTCAAACAATTGATTTCCCATTGTGCCTGTTGTGCTGAAGTGTTATGTATTGCAGTTACCAGTACAAAGTGCAAATGCATTTAGTTTATTGACTAATCTTGTGTTACACCTGTTCTTGTTATTACATTTACTTGCTTGGGTAATAAGTGTTTCATTTTGATGCTTATAGTTATGTTGACGTGGTCGCTTGGGTGAATGTTTATGATTTTGGTGTTGTATTGTACTTTATGTTATTGAAGGAAAGGGGCAAACTTTTCATTTTGGTGCTTGGGGATACCTCAGCATTTTTCTGAAGAGGTCACTTGGGTGAATGTTTCATTTTGGTGCTTGTATGTTATTGAAGGGGTCACATGGGCAAATGTTTAATTTTAGTGCTTTTGTATATTGTAATTGGACATTTTACTGAAGGGTCTTTTTCTTTTAGGGAAATGTTTCATTTCAGTGCTTGTGTATACCTGGACATAGTAATAGGTTCATAGGTTTATACTAGGCTATCTGCCCTAAGGCATTTATAAGCCTAGCCCAAATTTTTGTGGCTTACGCCACCCCTTATATGAAAGAATACTGTGCCCATTAGTTTGTTGTGCCTCTGTCCAGCAGTGACACAGATATGATTCCTGGGGTAAACCTCGATCTCCCATCCACAGGTCTAGATTTCTCTTGAACAGAGTCAGCGAGATGCTCTGCCTCACATGGACCGGGATTTTATTCCACAGCATAGGGAGTCTCTGAGTGATAAATCTATCCCTCCAGCACATCCTATTTATATCCGTGCTAAGGTTTAAGTCGCTTGCTCTAGTGGTTTTGGTGGATTTGGATTTTTTGAGGTGGAGCATGTCCATTAATTCCGGGTTGGACATGGCCTTGAATGTCAGGCACATGTCACCTCTGAGCAGACGGTATGCGACTGAATAGAGCTGGAGTTTTGATTTTGCTTGTAATTGGACATTTTACTGAAGGGTCTTTTTCTTTTAGGGAAATGTTTCATTTCAGTGCTTGTGTATACCTGGACATAGTAATGAAGATTTTGCGTAGGGAATTTGTGTATCAGGGAAGTGCTTGTGCTTACATGGTCAGACTGCTGAAGTGAAAACTGTGCAAAATAATTTATTGTGTCATTTTAGTGCTTGTGCATACAGAGTACAAACTAATGAAGGGTTACTTGGGGAAATTATTCATTACTGTTAGTATTTGTGAAGTGTTTAATTTTGGTGCTTGTGTATACCTGGACATAGTAATGAAGATTTTGCTTGGGGAAATTCATTCGTGTATCAGGGAAGTGCTTGTGCATACATGGTCAGACAGCTGAAGTGCCCACTGGGCAAAATAATTTGTGTCATTTCAGTGCTTGTGCATACACAATACAATACACAATACAAACTAATGAATGGGTTACTGTGGAAAATTATTCATTACTGTGTCAGTGTTTGGGAAATGTTTCATTTTGGTGCTTGTGTATACCTGGACATAGTAATGAAGATTTTGCTTGGGGAAATTCATTCATGTATCGGGGAAGTGCTTGTGCATACATGGTCAGACAGCTGAAGTGCCCACTGGGCAAAATAATTTGTGTCATTTCAGTGCTTGTGCATACACAATACAATACACAATACAAACTAATGAATGGGTTACTGTGGAAAATTATTCATTACTGTGTCAGTGTTTGGGAAATGTTTCATTTTGGTGCTTGTGTATACCTGGATATGTGTAACGTGTGTGTGTGTGTATGTATGTATATGTATATGTGTGTATGTATGTGTATATATATATATATATATGTGTGTGTGTGTATTTTTATTTTGAAAGTATTTTAAGCTAATGTCTTGGTTGGAAATGAACAAATTTTAATGATTGACTAATACAATGGATTAATACACTCCAGTGAATCATACTGGCTTCAGGCTACACCTGGCAAAACAATACTGTCTGAGGTAGTTAAACATTCATTTGGCCCTCCCCCAAGACCCACTTCAGATTGCACCAACTTTACAGAAAGGATGCAGATTAATTATATAGTGTGGAGAGACTCTTAACTTAAGAGCAGAATAACCCTTATTAGATTCTGGAAGATCAGAAGGCTAGGAATTCTATTCCCTCCCCAAAATAGCAGCACAAAGTAAATGGCTTTAAGTTATAAAATTATTTCACACTCTTAAATGAAGTTGGAGACCGAGTGTCTACAGGCTGAATAGATTGGTAGTTACAACATGCAGAAAATGCTGACTTTTATGGGTTTATGGCAGTCCAGGTGTTTACCCTGCCCTGAGGATTAATGTTTCATGTGTTTGTTTTAGTGTACTTGTGATCATATTCAGTGGTTAACTTGGCAACAGCAAGCAGTCCAGTGACACATTTATCTAAGTTAGCTGATGTGCTTCCCTCTTAAACTTGCACTGCAATGTTATAGTTTTCTTTGTTGTACTCAACATTTTCCCAGAACAAGACGTCTGAGTGTAAATAATTATTTTTAGGGGGTGGGTCATTAGCACTTCTACTACTGCACTTCTATATTGTCTGAGAGTAGCTATAATTATAAGACAATGAAAAACATAACAACATTTTCAATTAGGGTAGAATGCTTGCATTAGAATAATCTAAATAAGCAGGCAGTTTGTATGTGTGTGGTGGTGGTGGTGACAAGGAATTTTTGTTAAACCATGTTTTATTGTAGAAAGTCTGGAAAGTAAAATTAAATGTGTACTTGGCTGATGCACACAAGCTGTGATAGTGAGTCTGTCAGCAAAATTAAAGTATGCAATGCAGTCGTTAGTATTTGTACTTTAATCCTGACCAGTAAAAAGCAGCTACTTCATTAGGTAATGGGAAGGGGGGGGGGGTGTTTGTGAATTCATTGAGGTGACTGCCCTTGTTTACTGTTAGTTATGGCTTTGCAAGATGACTGTTTGGGTAAAGTCTGCTGTTGGGCAAACCTGTAACTACCATTTCTGTGCAATGGACTAAATTAATGCAGCCATTTGCAGTTCATTACTGTTTGCTTTCAGATTTCAGAGGTTTTTGAGCCAGGTACTTTTGGTAGGCTGTTGGGATGGGGGACTCATGTCGCCAGTGTTGGAATGAAATAACCATTTAGTGTTGTAATTCTGGCTTTGCAAAACTGTGAGGGAGTAAGCAATATGCATACAGGCTGTGGGACTACAGTCTCTGTGCAGCAGATATGTTAATGCCTGAAGGATCAATGCAGAAAGTATAGTGGAGGCAATGGAATGACTGCCCCTTTTAGTCCTGCAAAGACAATGTAAGCTGTGACAGTGTGTGCATCAGAAATGCATTAATAGTCTTTAATCCTGGCAAGGCCAAGCCAGATAGTTGGTAGATCATGGCTGTGGCACTGTCAATGAAATGAGTGCTGTTTCTGAAGCTGTAAATCATTACATGTATACAACAGTGGCACTTAAATAATTTCTGCAATATCTTCATTTCAGAGTTGCAACAACTCAACTACAACCAGAATGAGTGAACAGAGTGAGCAGAGTGTTACAGTGGCCTATCTGAAATCTATTAATTTTAAAGAGTTGACTCTTAATGAGAAGTTAAGAATCAAGAGGACTGGAAGACCCACACCTGATCTGAAGATAGAGTCTGCAGGTACAAGTAGGTCAAGAACATACACACGCAGCTTCAACAGGTCAGTGTATGACAAACACACCTGGATCTGTGGTTGTGAGGAAACAAACAGCTTGTACTGCTTCCCATGTTTGTTATTTGGTGGAGAGGAAGCCTGGACATCAAAGGGTATGGATGACCTGAAGAGACTGGAAGAAAAGTCCAGAAGGCATGAACAGTCTGCTAAACATCTAGACAATGAAATGAGTCTATCAGTGTTGGGAACTGCGGATATCCGGTCTCAGTTAAGTAGTGGATACCAGTTATCAGTAGAAAGACACAACAAGAGAGTGGCTGACAACCGTCATGTTCTGTCTATTTTAATAGAATGCATGAAGACGTGTGGTGCACAAGAACTAGCTTTCAGAGGTCATGATGAGTCTGAAGAGTCAAGGAATCCAGGAAACTTCCGGGCAATAGTAGAATTAGTCAGCCAGTTTGATAAGAAGTTGTTAGAGCACATGACAGCTTCAACTGTTTTCAAAGGAACATCAAAAACTATTCAGAATGAACTCCTGGACTGCATGCTGACAGTATGCAGAGAAGAAATAAAAAAAGAGATTCGTACTGCAAAATTTATAGCAGTAATTGCAGATGAAACCACTGATTTTGCTGCAACGTGGCAGATAGCTATTGTGTTCCGTTACATTGTCAATGGACAGGTGGTGGAACGTTTTTGGGGATACTTTACACCACTTGGACAGACAGCACAACATATTGCTGTTGTGATAGAACAACAGTTGAAGGAAGTAGTGGGAGACCAGCATGAAAAAGTGATTGCTCAGAGTTATGATGGTGCATCGGTTATGAGTGGTATTCAGCATGGGGTCCAGGCCATCATAAGAGAAAAGTTTAAATATGCCTACTATGTACACTGCTATGCCCACCAACTTAATCTGGTAATGCAAAGAGCCGCACAACAGAATACTGAGGCAAGGATATTTTTGTAACACTTGGTGGAATTCCAGCCTTTTCAGTCGTTCAGCTCAAAGACAAGCTGCTCTGGATAATATAGTATCACGACGCATGCCAAGAGTGTCAGGAACACGGTGGAATTTTAACATCCGTACTGTAAATGCAGTGTCACGAGAACTTGGAGTCGCTGGAAGAGTGCTTTGATTATTTGAGCAGGAATCCTACATCTGGTGCAGCAACAGTACTGGAAGCAAATGGGCTACTGCAATCAATTGAAGATGACCAATTTAAATTTTGGCTTGCTGTCTTCCATTGTATAATGCCCCATGTTGATGTTCTGTACAGGCAACTTCAGTGTCGTACCACAGATGCAACTGCTGTTGAAAAGGATGTTCGTACATTTTTGGATGCAATTGACATTGTCAGATCGGGTATCGATGGTATTGCAGAACAGTACCTACATATAGAGAACATCCGGTCAAAACGTAGACGAGGGCCATCAGCTTCCCGACCACTGCATGAGACCTTGTCAATTGCTGCAAAGGAAGTGTGTGATGTCATAAGGTTCCAGGCAACATCACGATTTCAACAAACCGGCCATCTTCAAGCTTCTCAGTTACTTCTGCCTGGAAAGTTTTCAACATACATGAGAGAGTTTCCAGAAAATCTGTTCACAGGAACAATGGACAGCTATCCATTCCTGATGAGGGGGCAACTTAGAACAGAACTTGGAGTGGTGTATCAACGTGAAGACTTTAAAGCAGCTGGCAGTGCAGTCAAGATGTTAAAATTCTTGTTGGACAACTCCTTAACCCATGTGTTTTCACAGACTTACGAAGTGTTGTTAATTATAGCCACCACACCAATGTCAACTGCTGAGGCAGAAAGGTGTTTCTCAACACTGAAAAGGATTAAAACATTTCTTCGTTCTACAATGGGGCAAGACAGATTAAATGCTTTGGCTATGCTTTCCATAGGAAAGGAGTTAATGCAGAGTATACCCAACTTCAACCAGAGGGTTATTGATTATTTTGCACAAAATAAAGAGAGACGAATGGACTTCATCTACAAGTAATGGAAACGGAACACCATACAGGAAACGGAACACCATACAGAAGAACACAAGAGGCACTTATTTGGTACTATACTAGTGCTACAAGCACTTGTGTAACCCAGCCACTGGGGATGCACAAGCCAGTGCATTTCTTTGTGCCGGTCCCAAGCCCGGATAAATGGGGAGGGTTATATCAGGAAGCCTGGGAATCACCACATATAACCTCCTGACAAAATTGTGGGGCAATACAGATTTTGTTACAGGATTGGTCGAGGCCCAAAATAAAGAGAGACGAATGGACTTCATCTATAAGTAATGGAAACGGAACACCATACAGGAAACGGAACACCATACAGGAAACGGAACAGGAAACGGAACACCATACAGAAGAACACAAGAGGCACTTATTTGGTACTATACTAGTGCTACAAGCACTTGTGTAACCCAGCCACTGGGGATGCACAAGCCAGTGCATTTCTTTGTGGCGGTCCCAGGCCCGGATAAATGGGGAGGGTTATATCAGGAAGCCTGGGCATCACCACATATATAACCTCCTGACAAAATTGTGGGGCAATACAGATTTTGTTACAGGATTGGTCGAGCCCCAAGTTAACAATCACCACCACCAGTACTATTTACCAAAAGGGTGCTGGCAGAAATTGGGGGGAGGGTACTGTTGGCTCTAGAAGAGGGGGAAGGCAGAAATTGGGGGGAGGCTACTGTTGGCTCTAGAAGAAGGGGAAGGCATGCCCAAAGGTAGTGTGATTTGGACATGTGCTGAGGAGGGATGCTACTAGGTATATGCTACTAGGTATATTGGGAGAAGGATGCTAAGGATGGAGCTACCAGGGAAGAAAAAAGGAAGGACTTGTAATTAGATTTATGGATGTGGTACAGGAAGTGATGTGGTGACAGAGCAAGATGCAGAGGACAGGAACCAATGGAAACAGATCTGATGTGGCAAACTCCTAACTGGAACAAC
Organism: Protopterus annectens; assembly: GCF_019279795.1. Classification (NCBI taxonomy): domain Eukaryota; kingdom Metazoa; phylum Chordata; order Ceratodontiformes; family Protopteridae; genus Protopterus; species Protopterus annectens. Next base: position 615,408,368 of record NC_056734.1, on the reverse strand, counting down.
TGAAAGACTGCAAGCACCTATTTGGAACCAGCTGGGGGTCATGTGAATATTATTTGCTTTGGGAAACTTCAAACTGTCCCTTTTGAGCCTCCATGAAAAGGGGTGGGAGAAATCCAGTATGACCTGATGTGTTCCAGACCACAGCTTCTAAGGTGCACGACAGCTTCTCCTCAGGTGCAGAAACTGAGTATGAACTACTGTTTGCAGTATACCGCAGAGGTAAGTGTTCAAACCAATGTGTGTGTATGTAATGTGTGCTGTGTAGACTATTCAGCATGTGCCATACTGACTGAGCATTTATTTCATGTAAATAAGTATGTGAAGCATTGATCCCATTGCACCATAGCCACCCCGTCTTGTTGGCCACACCCCGTCTTGTTGGCCACACCCCGTCTTGTTGGCCACACCCCGTCTTGTTGGCCACACCCCGTCGTGTTGGCCACACCCATCCAGCTGTCTCCTGCAGCCCCCCTATGATTTGAAGTCACCAGCCGCCACTGCATTCATTGTTCTTAAAAATGATTCTAAATCAACTCTCTCTCCCTTCCATATAAAAAACAGATCATCTATAAAATGGAAATAAGAATACACATTATTGTGTCCTTTTAATTTGGGAAAAATATGAATTTACCAATAAGCCATAACTAAATTGGCATATTTAGGAGCCATTCAAGCTCCCGTCACCACACCTCTTTGTTGGTGATAATACAAACCCTCGAATGAAAAAAAAAATGTTAGATAACACTTGATCTCTACAATAATTGATCATGTCACCACTGATTTAAATGGTGACAGAGAAGGAGAACTTAAGTACAGAGAGCTGAGATGGCAGGTAAAGCTTTATGCGTACTATAAAGTGATACTTAACAGAAGACAACATTATGATAAATGTAAATGAGATTTATTTATTGTAATTTATTACACACACACACGCACACACACACACACACACACACACACACACGCACGCACGCACACACACACACACACACATATACATGCACAAAACATTTTAATGTTGTAGTATTGCTTTAAGAGTATAATAGATTAATTAATTGACTTTTCTGATTTGATGTTTTTTAAAGGTAGTATTTTGATGTTCAGTTTACATTTTGTATTTATTCTAAAGAAGACCATTTAGGTCAAATGTGCTAAATCATTAAAAGTATTGATAAGTCCTCCTTTTTTGTTTTATGTGTTTTTTTTTTACCATATCACACATTACTGTAAATGGCCTCTATGAATCTTGCCTTTGTTGTTCTTATTTGTGAACAGCTTGGATAGCCTTTATGTGTTCACTTAACAACTTTGAATATCACTGTATGCATAGAACTAGAGTAGCTGCTGTCCTTTACAGTGACACTAGAGAACATATGCATTTAATCATTTAGAATTTATAGCGTCCAAAAGTGAATACATTCAGCCTGCATCTCTAAAATATAATTGCTTATTTCCTAATAATCTATATTTTTAAGAAATAATCCTTTGTTATAAAAGAAAAGATGACTGAGCAACAGACTGATATGTTACAAATGTCTTGCATTATGTGCTTGGCTGGTTGACATATTTAAAAATGCACTGCTTCACTTTAATCCCTGGCTAAGATTATTAAGGGCTTTACAATAAATGTTCTAATTTTATCAAAACATGTTGATATTTATTTAAGAAGGTGCAGTTTTTTTTTGTAATAATGCCATTTTAGATTTGTACCATGAATGTTAAAATGTCAGGATTTCAGTTATTAGTTTATTGAACGAAAGTGTAGAGGGAGATGCCCCTTCTGTACTGCTGGTAACCCAGATTAAATTAGTGAATTGAACATGAAAGGAATGGTATGGGATGGGGGATGGTCACTGGCTCACCATTTCTTGAGGAACAGTGTTAGCAACATTCTATGGAAGTGGTTCTAGCCCGGGAAGAGTAAAAATATGATGACTGCAGGCAATCTGTGAAAAATGGATGTGAGTGGGCCCTACATGTCACTGCACATTCTGCATGGGTGTATGGACATGGCCTGGCCATGGCAACAAGAAAATAATCTCTACCGAAAACAGGATGGTGTCACACCTGGGCTCTCCTTTTCCTTTCAGTTTGTCCTTCAAATTACCACAACATTATCCATGGACAAATTATCACTGGTTTGGGTCAGTTTTCCGAAGATCAACAAATGTCTCTGGGGCACAGCAGATGACATGGGAACAATAGATCAGGCAGTTGTGAAAATATTGACAAAAACTACTTTATATATGCACATATATGAATATCCCCCCAACACACACTATATTACAAATGTGTGTGTGAAGGGTCTATCAGTAATTTTTGAACCATTATGGAAAAAAATATACAGATTTTGGCAATCAATGGAATTTGAGCCCAACAATTAAGTGTATAACATTAATGACTGTAAATACTGGGCCATGAAAAACCCTTGAATATTTAAGGAAAGGGATTATGTGAAACAGAGTTGTTTTCTGTGCGGCTGTAAACATAAGTGACTCCTTTTGTCATAAAGATCACATTATATACGGACATACAGATGTACCTGAAACTTTTGCCATTTTTCATTATTTTTAGTCATAACAGAAGGCAAAAGGAATATATTTACCTATGTGTTTACATCTAGGCTTATCTTACTGATGTCTCTAACTCCTGGACCCTCAAAAACATGTATTTAATTATTATGCTATCTAGTCTTAAACAAAGCTACTCTCCCAGCTTACTCAAATAAAATGTCCTTTTTCTTATTAACAAGCAAATAAAAAGAAAATGGCAGAAGCTTTAGTTGCAACTATATGCATACAGTTGGTTCATCTGGGAATGTCAAGTTACAGGGGTTATAGCCAAGATGGAAAGTAATCTTGTTTAACATGGCCTAATTCTGTAACAATTGTAGTGGTTCTGATGGTCCAGTCATTTGAAATATGAAAATTCTAATTTAAGAATCCAAGTCCATGCCCTAGAAAAATATAAAGTGGTCTTTTCATGATATTTAAAGATTAAATTTTATAAATGATCTTCACCTAGCCACTCCTTCATCTACTTGTATTCAATACGCTGATGATACTACCATCATCTGCTCTGCCTCTACCCAGTCTGAACTTCACTCTCTAACACAAAAAACCTTCTCCACCATAGAGCAATGGTTCTCTGACCACTGTCTCCTCCTCAACCCCAAGAAAACCAAACTTCTCCTCTTCCCACCTACTCACCTGTCTCCCCCTATTGATTTTACACTCACATCTAACAATGGTACCCTCATAGCTCCAGACCAAACAACCAAACTGTTGGGAATTACTATTGATAACCAACTAAAATTTGACTTTCATATCAACTCCACAATAAAAACAACTAACAGAAAACTAGGTTCTCTCTACAGAATCAAATCTTTCTTAACACCTGAAGCCAGAACTACTATAGCTAGAACACACTTGATCTCCACCCTATTATATGCTTCCTCCATATACACCAATCTTTCTAAGCATAACCTCAATAAACTAGCCACATCATACAACAACATAGCCAGATTTGCAACAGCCTCTCCATATAGAACTCACCATTGTCTAAATCTAACAAAACTAGGGTGGTTAGAACTACCCCACCTTATACAATTCTATCAACTTACCATCGCCCATAAAACCCTGCATAACCCTGAGAACACACCAATGCTCTCCACCCTCATAAAACCCTATAACAACATGAAGAACCTTCGCTCCTTTAACAAAATACAGATTCAAACTTCCGATCAAATAATGCAGCTGGTGACTCCACATTTTCCAACTCAGTTGGCAAAATTTGGAATCAACTTCCACCAGACCTCACATCCCTGACTACAATTCCACAATTCAAAACAAAACTTAAACTCTTCCTAACCAACCACTGGCTATGCTCTTGCTATAACCCTGGGTAACCACTATTCTGTCTCTTATTTTCCCTCAATCCTTTTCATCTGACCTCCCTCTCCTTTTCTTCCTAACCCTAGTATATTCCACTTTCCACCTCTTAAAGGTTTCTGTTACTCCCCCTCTTTAAGAGACAAAAAAAATTCTAAATGTTACTACTTATGAAGTAGGTAGAAACACCATAAATTACTTAAGCATCCAACCCTTTCACCTGCTTTGCCTCTAACTGTACTCTAATACCTAGACAGACTGTAAAAGGTTTAATGCAAATGTTTTTTATTTTTATTGTATAATTTTGTATATTCTTAACCTGTTATGTAGTAGTTAGCGGAGCTTTTCTCCTCGGGCCTTCACTGAAAATGGACATGTATCCAGTTGGACTAGCCCGGTTAACAAATGTAAAATAAAAAAAAAAAAATAAAATAAATCTGTATGTCAAACTATTCAGCTACACAGGTATGCAAGCTGATATTTTTGATTAAAGGAAGCGTTGGTGTTTGTAACTGAGATCAAAACAGCTTTGTCTGAGACAAAACGGTTCCTTATCTAACCATGGGATCTTTTTTCTTTAACCTTTTTTTTCATTCTTCCCTGTAAAATTAATAAAAGTAATATGAAGAGAAAAGTCTTTAATGCTGACTAATAAAATCAAGACTGAAAATGTGAACAAGTTCTGATATAGAAGTGTTATTTACTTATTTACTTATTTATTTATTTATTTATTTATTTAGTTATTTATTTTTATTGCCTTGGCAAATTAGATGTACTTTTCCAGCCCAGCTCTGAACATGGCTGAGCAAAGATTTAACCTGTAATCTGGTCTTTCCTTTAGGTGTCCTCATTCTCTTATTCAGTCCCAACCACATAAAGCGGGTCTCTCCTTTAGGTGTTCCCATTCTCCTGTTCAGTCCCAGCCCCATTTCCATTGTTTTTAGGCACAGCCAGTGAATAGACTCCATATTCTTCTATGAAAGAATTGATAAGACTGTACTATACTGGAATTAACTGGGAACAACTGAAATGAGACTGAAACAAGTCTTATCTGTTAATTACCCAAACTCATGCTGAACAGGTGCCAGTCTCTCCTTTATGGACCAAGTATTTGTACTTTTCAGAATCAGTTCTCCAAACACTGTAGTTCATTCAATAAGGCTTTATTAGATGTTCATAATATCCGAATATTGTCATCATTAACAGTGCTGATAAACAGTAACAGTCTATAGAAATCCTGGGATGCTGGTTTGTAGTAACAGCACTGCTAAATATATCCAAAGTTGCTGCACATCATATTCTGATTGTCCTGAACAACATAAACTGAAATAGTCTTTATTTGACCTGTTTTCTGTACTCAGGCTCGAGTGCCTGTATTGTAGCTTAATCTTCTCTGAAATGACAGGTTGATCGAACTAACTGACTGACTTCTCCAACTGTATCTGAAGTATATTTTAAAAATATCAAAGCACAGTAATGCTTTACATGCCTTCTTAGCCTTGGTTCTCTGGCCTTGTCTTGCATGTGCTTTATTTAACATTCCATTAAGCAACATTCTATAGCTGGCAAGATTGTATCTTTCCCTTGAGAAAAGATCATTCTGTAATTCTGTATTTTCTGCACATTTTATGCATATATTTCCTTTCTAATATACTGTCTTTCTCTGAAACTGAATGCATACATGTCTGACTCAATATTTAAGGCCTTATTCTACCTAAATGTACTATAGTGAGTTTACTGAGAATACGTGTTTTTTTTAAATGTCTGACACTACATATTTTACCTTTTAGCCTGCATAATGCCTAATAACTACTTTAAAATGGAGGTCCCTAATCTAACAATCTACTTATTTAGCATTCTGGATGTTGTGATAAGACAGAACTTCCAAGAATGTGACCGTCAGCTTTAATCTTGCCATCTAACACCTGCATGGACCCCCTGAGATGATACACACTGTTAGCCCCAATTGGGATGACTAACTCCATGAATCTCCCACATTCATAGGAAACCACTATTTTATCCCTTGATGAACCCCCAACTGATGAGCTTTATTCCTAGTTTTCTCTGAAAGGCATCCTGTTTGTATACAATACAGAATAGGCAATCAGTGTTTCATGAACAACTGATTGGCTGACTGAAATGTTATAAGATGCCTTACAAGCATAAGCCCATTTACCTAACTTTAAAGATATGATCTATATTTTCTTCATGAGCATCACACTGTTAAAGATATTGGTCAGAAAAACATTAAATTATTTACTCTCTGTTTGCTAAAGTACTGCACAAATGGTCAGAGGTAATAAGGCTCCTTTTTATATTACAAGCATAAATACAAACAAAGTTATGCCACAAGCATTTTTTCTTATTAACCACAGGATAATAAGACAAATTCAGCCTTTCTCAAAGGTGATGTTTCACTAAACATTTTGATACATTTATACTGCTGAACAACACAAGAGTACAATCTTTCAGTTAGCCTTATTCTCACCAATATAGAGACACTAACAAATAAAAATGGTATGGACATGCTCTCTAGAAATAATGAAAAAGGTTATGGACATGGTCTCTAGAAATCCCTTGTAGTGAGGCACAATTGCACAGTGGGCTCTTGCTTCCTGGAAACATTACTAAAATTACATTATGCAGATTCTAACAGAAGTCAATTGAGAAAAGAATTTGTCAACACAGCTTTCTTACTGGAAAAGATGTAAATAATTGCAGGTGAGGAAATACCACATGGATATGATTAGACACAGGAGTGGGTACTGTAGGTGTTAAAAAACAAGATGAAAAATGAAAGTCTTGTTGGGGGCTAGAAAAAGCTAATTAAAGCACAACACATTTTTTATCTGGCTCTCCTTCAGTAGTGTTTCCATCAAGTTAATTTATTTGCTATTTGATAACCGGATAGTTGAATTAATCTGTTGACCCTTTTCAGCCACAATCCAAGGTTAACAAGAAAAAAAAATACTTACATATATTGTAGCTATTAGATGTAAAGCCAAAATAACTATGCAGATTTTGGCAAGGAAAAGTTTCTCAGGCTGGTGCTAAAGTACTACATGAGTCAACGTGACAGTAAGAAACTCAACATAATACTTTGGTATGAAGCTTCAAGAAAAGAAGCCCTAGCAGCCTACCTTGGAGAAAAGTAACAGTTCTGTTTCCATTACTTCTTCCTTTTCTTATGAGTATTCCTACTAGTAATGAAAAATATTCTGACAAAAAATGTATCTAGAATTCAATACCTTCCCAGAGTTGGAGCTTATATGTGTGATTTAAAATAAGACCTACTCTTATACTTTGAATTTAAACTACTGTACTTCCTGCTCCCCCTTTCAGTCTGCTTAAATGAATTGTTTCTCTGCTTGACTGATTTATTTATGTAGCCTAATATGTTAACATCCTGACTGATGTTTTAGACTGCTGTACAGCTAGAGTGACGCATAACGAGGAACAAAAGCAGTCTAAATTTGTACTTAACAATAGTTGTGCTAACATTTAAGGAACTGCCAGAAGAATGTATATTTTAATTTAGGCATACTGCACCTGAGCTGTCAGCTGAATTAGAAATCTGTAATTCAGCGTAATTAGCTGTTGTTGCAACGCACCAAATGTCATGTTATTTAAAGTATTCTACAAGCAGCAGAGGGCTTTCCCTGAAACATCATCCTTACCAGGTCACACATTTTAGAGTCTTCTGCTGGGTGATGGCACTTCATGACAAGCTGTCAGTCATCCTTAAAAAAAGTTGCAGATTTTTTGGTTGTGTTCACATCACTGTGAAACCTGCTTCTAGTATGAAGACACTGCCACATTTTTTTCCTCGCTGTTTGTTATGGAAGAGGCAGATCACCATAACTTACTGCAGTTTTGTACCAGTTCCTTTACATTTACTTTTGCCTATATCTTTGTTTGTGTGTGATCGCCCTCAGTTTTAGTAACTGATGCCGCAAAGAGTTGCTATCAGTAAAAAATATTTTCATCTCTCTGGGCCTTGACTTGCCGACTGTAAGCCATGCCACAGTGTCATGTACAGTTGTGAAATAGTACAAGATGATTATCAGATAACTGCTGGAGCACTATGAGGGGTTACATATGTGAAAGGTGAAAGTCACATTTTTGAACATCACTTTACTGTGACTAAGCTACAAAAACTAAAAGGACCATGAGTTATTCAAAGTAAAAGAAGCTTTGCTGAAAACAAAACTACTTTAATTGAAACACACAATTAGCTTTTCCTTCAGCTAGGGCAATGATTCCCTACAGCCCATGTGGGACACTATTTATCCCGTATCACTTTACATAATATAACCATCTCCAAGGTCACTGGACTAGTTCATAGCAAGTTTCCTTTATTTGGTCCCCAGTGACTGTCAATCATCAACCCCACAACCTATATAACACAGTCACTCCCCACTGGGTCAGAGCTGTGTCTAATTTATTCATTCCCAAATGAAGAGAGATGATTGCAAGCCCATCAACCAGGCATTCAGCATTTTTTTTTGTTATACTCTTTGCACATGTACTCATTCTGTGCCTGTTCATGCTATTCAAGGAAAGACAGATAAAGCTTTCATGGTATAACTGTCTGTATCTTCACTTGTACGTTAAACAAAGCTCTACTGCCTCTTTTACAGACAGTACACCCACCTGACCCTGTTCTCCACCAGTGGTTCAACCATGCAGGTGTGCCTCAGTAAGCAGCTCACCCAGCTGCTCACTTCAGGATGAATGTGCAGAAAACAAACCACACACTATCATCTCCCTGCCCTCAGTGCCCTGGCATCTCCAATGCTTGAGACACTAATCAGCTGTGATCATCAATGTCACACTCATATTTTCATCATTATCTGCCATGGAGTGGGTTGAAAGACCCTTCCATTGTGCACACAGCTGTTCAGCTGGTGCTAAATTTCCAATGATATGTAGCTGGTGAATTTTATTGTGCAGAGTAGCAATTCTATTACCAAGCCTGAAGTCAAAGCAGCCTTAGAAAATGTCACCTTTGCTCAAAGATGTGCCTCCTTAACAGGCTTATACTGCTAGTTTCTCTTTAACAGCCAGATAGCCCATTAATATTCCTGGTTTGTTTCAGGAATAAAAAAACACACTTGCAGTTGCCAGAAGTAAAAGCCAATATCTTTTTAATTAGCACTTCCATTCACTTCATTCCAAACATGAACTTCATCAGATTAAAAGGTTCTCTCATCTATTGCTTAAATAGTAAAATTATGCACTGCCATCTAGTGGCTATTATGCCATACTGCTTAAAAATAAAACTACTAAACAATTAAGTGCTTATTCAGTAACCAATCAATTCAACTTAACTCTTAAAAAATACATTAAACCCAGTCATGAACATTATTCACTCACTATTAACATAATATAAACTAACCACTATGTTAAATGGTGAACCGCAATTACATTTATACAATGTTACAATTAGATCTCTGCCCTTTTAATTAATAATAAACTACTGATATTTTATCATTGACACCCAGAGGACTGGTGGCATCTAGCATCACCTGCCAATATAATTCATGCTTCTTGACCTGTGCTTCCCAGTTACCCCCTTTCAAAAAAAGGCACTTTTTCCAGTACAAAAAAAAATCTTAAAATGTGCACAAATTACTGAATGTTTATATAACGCATTATTAACATCTTACTTCTTAATTGTATTATTATGTTGGTAAATTCTAACCTTCAAGACCTTTAATGTTCTACCAACATAAAATGTAGGGCATGAACTACACTGTGCTAAACATATCATGCGCTTAGTGTTAGAATTAAATTTTCCATTTGGGTAGATCAATCATGGAAAGGTGCTATAGTAAAATTGGCACCCTCAAAAACATATTTACACATGCTGAAAGCACCACATTTGTACATATCCTTGGCAGCTATATGGTCTTCCCACTTTCATATAACACAGTCCTCAAATCTCTCTTAAGTTTAACACCTGTTCTAAATACCAAAGTAGGACTGTTACCCAAAAACTTATCCACCAGTTTCTCACCGGTCAAACCCTTAAAGCAAAACACAAAATCAAACATATCAATCATAGATGATTCCATTATGAGACACACTGATGTCCCTCTCACTAGGCTGGATAAGGAAAAGGTCACGGTCAGCTGTCTGTCAGGTTCCAGGATACACCACATCACACATGCACTCAAGTCTGTCAATAACAGGTACTTTTATGACTCCATCATAGTCCATGTTGGTGTGAATGATTTGAGATGTACCTCTCTGGACTATATGAAGAGAGACATGACTGAGCTTTTGGACTATGTGTCTCAGGCAGGTTTGTCCCTAGCCTTAAGCAGCATTTTACCTTCACATAGAATGATGCCTCAGTAGAAACAGAAAATAATTGATTTCAATAAATGGCTTAGCTTCTGGTGTCATTCTAAGGGGATCCACTATCTGTCAGCCTGGGATGACATGATAGACAGAACTTGATGCTTTGCCAGAGATGGTCTTCATCTGTCACCCCTGGGATTTGGTTACTGGCTAAGGCTCTTGCCACCCCCATTGTGCCTTTTTAGGCAAACTTCCAACATAAAATCTCCATCTAAAAACAACCTTAGCATTGTGCTGCTAAATGCTTGGAGTCTCAACATGAAACTGCACTCTCTGGAAGCTGCCTCATCTTAGAAGACACAGACATTTATGCAGTTACAGAGACCTGGTTCAAGGCTGTGGAGAGCACCCCAGCCATACTGGGTTACACCTCTTCCACATGTTCAGACCTCAAAGTGAAGACGTGAAAACTAAAGAAGGTGGTGTATCAATATTCATTGAAGATAAGTACACGTCCAGATTGGTTAAACAGTATGATTCCCTGGAGACACTTCAGTTGCAATTAACTGTTAGTAGGACACCTATTCAAGTCATTTCCAGCTACAGGATCCCCTCCATGAATCATGACACCCACTCTGCCTATTTGGATCTACTTGAGTCTATCAAGATACATCCAAACACCATGGTATTGGGCGACTTTAACTACTCATCCATTGGCTTGGTTAATTACACATGCTCAAACTCATTTGTCCAAAGGTTCCTCAACTTCATTAACTCCAATGCCCTGTACCAGCTGGATGACACTCCTGCAACAGGTGCCAACATCCTGGATCTAGTGCTTACCAATATAGTGGACCATTGTAGCATCTCCACTATGAGGTCCTCCCTGGTGAGCTCTGACCACAAATTGGTCTCATTCGAAGTAACTATCACACCTGACTCCCGCCCAGCAGCAACTAAACTAAACAATTTCTCCAAAGCAGATTATAAGCTCTTACTGAATGGTATAAATAGCTTCACCGCACCTCCTCCCTCAGATGGAACTGGCAACTATGCCGAGCTCTAAACCAATGCCTTATACAAACACCTGTATACCTGCATGACTCGGCCATAGCTGATAGGACCAAAACAAGCTCCTCAAGGAAGAGCAATCCTGCCTGGTGGACAACTGCCATTAACAAGCTTTACAATAATAATAAGAAATTGCTGTCTAAGAGTAAGAGGGAGTGACCCCTCCTAAACTGGAAACACTCCCTCCTCAGCTTAAACAAGCAAATAAGGCTTCTTGTGAAATCCTTCAAAGCAAACTATGAGCCCAAATTAGCTTCGTCAACAACGGACAACCACAAGGCATTCTATAGTTGCAACAGTAACCTAAAAGGAAAGGCCAAGATTTGTGCTGAACTGGTAGTTAATGATACTACATATAGTGAGTCTGTGGACATTGTGATGTCCCAGAACTGGCCCAGTAATCAAGAATCCTCAATCCTCACCACTGGCAACAGTAAGGCATGTGCATTGGGAAGATGACAGGTACACACACAGTATTTTCAGATATAGCTGTCTGCATCAAGTGCAATTTTCCTTAACAGCATACAGAGACCACAGTCACTCCAGGGTTGGTTTCTCCCTCTTTCTACAGATCCCCAATAGGATTCCTCACTGACATACCTATACAGTTGAGATCTCAGCTGAATGGCCAAGCCAAGACCTCCAGCACCCTCTCTGTCCAACCAGTGCTTCGTGTCCCTGCCCAAATAGCTGACATGCACACTCCTTGAAGTTTGATTTATACACACACACACACACACACACACACACACACACACACACACACACACACGCACACACACACACACACACACACACACACACACACACACACACACACACACACACACACACACACACACACACACACCTGGGAATGACTGGCACAAGTTCATTAGCTATGCCCCCTTTTGTCCATTATCACTGCCACTAGCCATGTCCTTAACTACTTTAAGGCCCTTAACAAAGGGTGTCCAATCTTACTGTGTAATGTTACTATCAATACAAATGGCAGTTTGACCAAGAGCAAGGCTATTAGGAGTGGCCTACATAGTGCCACCATATAAATATGCAAGTACTCTCAGAACTTAAATATGTCTCACAAACATTAGCCACAATAAAAGGTACAAATATATTTAATAATAGATAAAAGAAGAAAATACTCAGCATATAATCACAGTAACATCAGAGTTCAAAATCACAGGAAATATTTAAAACAACATTGCAGGACAGTCTCAAATAAATAAAGAAAAACATCTAAATTAAGTTTTAATATATGCCTGACTGCATATAAGAGAATTACTGTACCCTAGTAACTTACTTACACAGCAAGCAAGGCAGATGTGGTGAGTGGGTCTTCCAGCTGATGTTATCAGGTCAAAGAGAATACAGAATACTCAGTCTCTCTCAGAGAGTTCTTGAATTAATATCTCAAATATTACTGCTGGGATAGCTTGCAGGATGACCTCACTTCTTATCACCTGACTCTATCCCAGGTAAAACACCCATTGATGCACCTGGTAGCATTTAGTATCTACCTGTAAAAATTCATAGACGAGACTTTTCTTAGATCTAAGGCAGATCCTGAAAGTCATAAAACAATAAAAAACCTTCCAAATATAGTGAACCTCTAGTTCTAGACATTGTGTCTGTTACTGCACTGAAACTGAAATATAACATCCTTTTTTATGGCGTGGCTATGAATTAATTTAATGTCAACTATTTTTCTGTAATTTTGCAAGTTAACCTTCTGTATTCCAGTTTCCCCTTTTAAAATATATATCTGAACAGTTACAATAGTGTATGTGCACTTCTGTTCTGTTCCAGTAGCGTATACTGTGGATACATTTTTAAAGCTCATTACTTTACAACCCTTTTCAATACACAGCTATGTACCAGCAGTTTGATATACACATAGCCTACAGGTATAATGCATTTATAACCCAAGCATATGAATCGTATTGATATTCACAAATGACATATAATTATTTACAGAATTCCAGATATCTGGGCTGGAAGTTTCTCTCTTTGTTGCTTTTCTATATAAATCATGTTGATATTCACAAAAGACATATAATTATTTACAAAATTCCAGATAGCTGGGATGGCAGTATCTCCTATTGTGACAGATATTAACCTGTTGACCAACAAGTTCTGTGAAAACTTCACTCCCATGTCCCCACCACATGTACTCCATAACATCCCTACCACCTGTCCTCTACCTTGTATCTGTACAGAGCAGGTTGTAAATGCCCTCTCTCTTAGGCCAAAAACACAGCATCTATGGGATGTGATAACATCCCAAGCTGTGTCCTCCATGGGATCCAACATGAATTAGCAACACAATTGGGTACTCTTTTCAGTCATAGTCTAAGCAACGGCTTCATATAAGCTAAATGGAAAACAGCTATTATTTCCTTGCGCAAAGGTGGTGCTTCCACTGATCCTGGGAACTATAGATCTATAGCCTGACTAGTCTTATCTGCAAGGCCATGAAGTGAATCATCATGGACCTTATCAATAAAGATACAGGTAATCTCAAACACTGACCCTACTCAGTTTGGATTTATCAAAGGGAGATCATGCCTATTAAACCTGGTGGACTTCTTTGAGACAGTCACCAAGGCCCTGGATGAAGGGAAATTTGTACATACAGCCTACCTGAACTTAGTGAAGGCATTTGACACTATCCCCCATTCAGGCATCATTGACAAACTCACCCAACTAGGCATCAACCCTTATAATGTAAGATGGGTCACTAAGTGGCTCACCGATAGAACTCACATAGTCAAAATAGGGGAATCCACCTCCAACAGCAGACATGTAACCAGTGGTGTGGTATTCCACAGTGATCAGTCCCGGGATCTGTACTGTTTGGAATCTATTTCTCTGAAGTACATGCAAAAACTAAAGGTCTGTGGCTGACAAAGTTTGCTGTTGACTACATACTGGCAGTGGTCATAGAATCTCCAAATGATGTCAACATCCTACAAGAGGGTCTTACACTAACAAATAATTGGTGCCAAAGTCATGGCCTTAAACTCAATGCAAAAAATGTATTATCATTCCTTTCAGTAAAAGTCATGTTCCTGCTAACTACCACATCAATAGCAACACATTAAGTATGCATTAAGTGGTGAGAGACCTGGGCACACAGGTTGACAGCAACCTTAGCTTTGACCACCACATCTCCACACCGGTAAGAAGGGTATTCTATATTGCTCATCTCATAAGTAAGGGCATTGCCTCCAAAAAAAAGAAGTTATAACCTCCCTGTACTCTTCCCTCATCAGGCCAATAATTGAGTACAACATCCCTTTAGTTATGTACCTTTCCAAGCACCTGCAGCAATTGGAGAAACCACAAAAGTTCCTCACAAGGACAATTCAAGGTCTTCAGCATCTGTTCTATGGGGATCATCTGAAATTGCTGCCACTATATTTTGATTCATACAGACTACTCAGAGGTGATCTCTGCCCTGCATACAAGGCAATCTCTGACTCTGCATTATTGGAAATGCTGCATATCTGTAAGTCAAATGGTACACAGGTTACTCACTCTAAAGACCTTAACCTGTTATAAGACATTAATAAAACCTGCTGGAGAGACGGATTTGTCTCCCAAGGGTTACCACACCTTTGGAATAGACTCCCACTTCATGTCAAGCAGTGCACCTCTTTGGCCGTCTTCAAATGCAATCTGGATGATTGGATGAGTGACCGTAAATTCACCCCAGGGGTTTCACCTGTGTCCCTTTTGGACAGGGGCAATAGGTTCTGATCATGGAAATAAGGGTAATAACTTGGCTAGGTTTGTAAAGACCCTAGGGCTGTTAGCCTAATAACTTCCTATGATCCTATGATCCAAACCCTGGATTGTAATAAGGCTAAACCAATTGCTTGTTGAAATATCTTTAACATCCTTGGTAGTTTCATTGCAAACACATACAAATGCCCTGAGAAATGCATCAGCATTGTCTTGATTTACACTCCTTTCAATAGCCGTAACTCTCGCATTTGATTTTAATGCTGGGATATCAAAACCATACCTCAAAACAGGTTTGTAAGGGTGGGGCCTCTAAGCAATAAGTTACTCTTTTAGATGTTATAAAAAGTCTAAAGGGCACTGTCTGTTTTGAAACATCTCAAGTGTTGACCTCTTAACCAAATTTTCTATCATCAGAAATCAAATGTGACAATCTAACAAACTGAGTTTAAACCACATTTCTGTTCTGCCATAACAGGTGGTAACTGTTAAAGTGCAATAAACTGTTAAGAGTATTTCTATTTCCTATAAATTGTTGAAAAAAACACCTACTCTCAACATCTTTAGTAATGTTAACATCCTAGAAATCAATTTCTATTGTGTTAAAATGCCTTTTAAAAGTAAAAAATGTAGTAGTGATATTGTTGATATAACTTAAAAATTCATTGATACAGTGAGAATTGCCTATTTATAAAACAAATACATTGTCCAAAAATCTCAGGTAAACCTTAATGTTATTTAAAAAAGAGGAGGAAATATTGAACATTTTCTCTCACCACCATAAAATAATATTTGCAAAAACCGGGGTTGCTGATGCCCCATAGCTACCTCAGTAACCTGTTTTAAGTTTGGACTCAAAAATACAAAGTTGTTTGACACTAAAATGTCCATGGCTTCTATCAGAAAACTGATAGTGCTGGAAAACATCTAAGTGCCACTTGTCAAAGCTTCATGAAACCATTGCAGCCCTTCCTGATGTAGAATTACTAAAAACAAATCCTACACATCAGTAATCAAAAATTTAACATCTTTGTCAAAATGGACACAGTGTAGTTCTTTCAAAAAATGCCAAGTATCCTTAAGGACATACATGTTTTTAAGGTGTAATCAACATACTTGACCAAAGGCTCAGTTTTAGACCCTCCCGCCAACACAATAGGATGAACCCAGGGATCTTCTTTTGATTTATGGACTTTTAGAATATTAAAAATATTCGTATATCAGGTTTGTCAACCCTCAAAAATTTCAAAGTCTCATCACCAAACCAAAAATTTGTGGTAATGTTCTCCAGGCAAAAAAAACAATACACTGATATGCAATGTTACTCTCATTGTTATTAGCAACCACAACAAATTTGGCACTGTTGACATTATAGCATTTTTCAAGAAAATAAAAAAAAATCCATCAACACAGCACCACCCCCTTATCCGTTTTCATTATTCTAATAGACCGATTACTAGTGAATTCCCTCAAACATTTGTTTTCCCCATTGGATAAATTGTAAAAACTGTAATTGGCTTTCAAAGCTCACATTTCCTTTTCACAAGCAGTTTCAAAGGACATTAACATAGGGTTCAATGGAGGACTGAACAGACTGGATCTCCATAAAACACTACCCAGGTCACTAGGTTGCTTGTTGTCTTTAAGAAATAAAGCTAAATTCAGCTTACAAACAAACAATTTCAAGTCAATTAAATTCTCCACCAAATTAAACTTAATGGTCATTACAAACATGAAGCCTTTACAAAACAGCTCACAATAAATGGAGGTGATGGTCAAAGGACTGCGGATGTAAATGTTAAAAGGTAAACAGTACCTTGCAAAATGATAGATAATCCTTGGCTATCTCCATCGCTGCTGCTGCTTCAAATGTCATCCCTTCAGTGGCTGCTGCTTTCCTCTTCAACTGCAGTGTCTTGAGTTATGACCCCAAAAATCTGTTTGTGCATTCTGCTGTTCTTGTTTAAAATCAGGGATGAACACTGTGGGATTCTGGCATCAGCTACAAAATCATCATTGTCAACAATGAAGTCCATTGTTGGACTGACCCCTTCATTCTCATTGTTTACAGATACTCTCCCCTTAGGCTTCAGATGCCATGTTGGTATTATATTGGTCTTGGTCCCTAACTAATTTATTTTCTTTCCTTCATTTAATAATAGTGCATTCTCTGTCAGTCTGTTAAAAATACCTTTTTACTGATCTTCCATGGAACTAAAAAGTAAATAAGTGGTAATTTCTTCTTCTGGTAATGTTCTGATATCCTGTTCTAAACCCTTTAAAATACTTTTATTATCATTACATAAAATGTCTATAAACTCCAAACCCACATGGTCAAAAAAACTCAACAATTCCTTGCGTACTTAACAATCCGTAATCATTTTTGTACCAGTATCACTAATAAACTGTTAAGATAAATATTGTTCAACTGTAATCTCTTATATTTTGAAAGTAATTTCCCAAACTTAAACATCTTCCATTTTAATGTATAATTAATGCCAGAGACATAAGAATGTACATGGCAATGCTATGTTTAGTGGCTGCTTAAACCAGTTAGTGAGTGCAGTTGCATAACTCTTGCCAGTTGCTGGGAACTTTGGCCTAGTTCCTTGTGCTAAAAAACTTCTGTTGGAATAACTAATTGTAGCACAAGCTCTTGATGTAGCAGCTGTTCCATTGCTACTTGGCATGGTTACATCATGGTGAACAGCCAAACTGCTTACCTGCTGCCCTTCAATACTTAACCTTTGATCGTGTACCAAGGAGGGTATGTTCTCAACAAACCCCATCACTCCATCCTTAAGCAAACTGTCTAGTTTACCAGACAGCTGTGAAATCAGTCCAATTAAAATTGTCAGCTCAGAGTAGGGTTGCCACCTTTTCAAATGCCAAAAGTGGGGCATTTTTTGTAGAAACGTGAGATTTTGCAAGACAAAACATACCAATGGCCAGTGCAATGGACAGAACTTCACTTTTTGCCAACATAAAAGCTTATTTTTATAGCATTTTCATTGTTTATGCTTTTCATATTATATTTATTTGTTTCAGATACAAAATAACTGTTTTATACAACTATTAAAGAAAACTTTAGAAATATATTTTCTCTTAAAATCTCAGGACATTTGCCATTTTTTTTGGGGGGGGGGGTTCACAGGACACAACTGCCCAAAGTGGGACTGTCCCTTGCAAAGAGGGGCAGGTGGTAACCCTAGCTCAGAGGGGGAACTGCCATTTACTACACTGTTTTCAGGAGACAAATCTGTAACATTTTTGCGGACAAACAAATCATGCGATTTTGCAGTTAAACTCACCTGCCACAGCATGCACACAAATACAATAACCAAGAAAATCCGTCTACAATACTGAAGTACAAATAAAAAAAACACATTTGTAGTCACCAGAAGTAAAAGCCAATATTGTTTAAATTAGCTCTTTTGTCTACTTCATTCTGAACAAACTTCATCAAATTAAATGTCTCCCACATCTCTATTGCTTAAATAGTAAAAATCATACACTGACATCTACTGGCTATTAAGCCATACTGCTTGAAAATAAAACTACTTTGAAACAGTAAGTGCTTATCCAGTAACCAATAAATCAAACTTAACTCTGAAAAAATACATTGAACACAATCATGAAGATTTTTCACTCACTATTAACATAATATAAACTAACCACTCTGTTAAATGGTTAACTGCCATTAAATTTATAAAATGTTATTATTAGATCTGTGTCCTTTTAATTAATAATAAACTACTGATATATATTCTATTACTGATAGCAGGGGGCTGATGGCATCTAGCAACAACTGCCAATATAATTCATGCTTCTTGACATGCACTTCCCAGTTACCCCCTTTCAAAAAAGTCACTGTTTCCAGTACAAGAAAAAAAATTCTTAAAATGTGCACAAATTACTGAATGTTTATATAGTCTCAAAAATGCTACTATATGGTGAATGTTTTTGTGGATGTTAATAAAAATTAGATTAACATCGCATACCATCTTATTGATTTTTGGCTGGAGGACATTACCACAAAGTTTGGGTTGGATAATAAGAGTTTGGAATTATTGGGGGTTGAAAAACTTGTTATACCAAATATGTTTGATATTCTAAAAGTTCATAAATCAGTAGAAGATCCTCCGCTTCATTCTACTGTGGTGGGGGGAGGGTCTAAAACCAAGCCTATGGTCAAGTATGGTGATTACACCTTAAAATCATTTTTTGATGATAAACCTTATGTTCTTAAGGATACTTGGCATTTTTTGAATGAACTATACTGTGCCCATTTCAACAAAAATGTTACATTTTTGGTTATTGATGTGTAGGATTTGTTTTTAGTAATTCCACATCAGGAGGGGCTGGAATGGTTTCATGAAGCTTTTTTTTTCAATAATAGTTCTTTATTATTTTTCACTTATTTATACAAACATTTAACAGAGAAATACAGAGGTAATATACAGACAAATCTTCTATTAACATTCTAGCAACATATATACAATATTTACATGAATGCTTCCACAATTAAAATAACATACATATAAAGAATTTACATCTGCAAAGATAGTTTCTTGTAATAATATGCCCTAATAGGGTTAGATTTTATATTATAAATAACAATGGAGTTTTCTGTGATCAGTGTATTAAGCTAATATAATATTGAAAATTTGTTCCCAAATCTTCAGATTATTTGAATGTTTACTTTGGTTATTGATAACATATTTGTGGGCTAATATATGTTTTATCGCTAAGATCTTAAAATTGTCCCAGGAAGTTTAAGATGGGTTCAACCAAGTTGTAGCTATGTATAGTTTCATTAGCAGGAAAATATTCATAAGTATGATCATCTGGGATCTAGATAGGTTATTTGGAGGGATGTGTAATATCATACATTCCCAAGAAAGCTTTGAATTTTGATATCCCATCTTTTGTAGTTGTAGTTTTAGGGAATTCCAAAGTTTATATATACATTTACAGCTCCAGAACATATGTAAGAGGTCAGCAGTTTCATCTTTACAATGTCGGCACTTAGGAGAATCTTTGGATTTAAATTTATACAAGCTGAGACGTGTATAGTAGGCATTATTGAATATCATAAGTTGGGTAAATGCTAACTTTTGAAGGGAGATTGATTTTACTGTTAATTTAATTGCATTCATTAATTTATTCTCTTCAACCAATGGTAATTTTTATTTCCAATACTTTGATATGAGAAGGTGATCTTGATATTTGAAGTCTTTTATCAGTTTATATGTGGATGTTATATATTTGGTAGTTTGTGCCAGGGCTTCCCATATTGAGGTACATTTCGTTAGGTCCTCTTTATTAATAGTTAAGTCTTTAAAGTAGCTTGAAGATAATTCTTTAATCTGCCTCAACATTACTAGATATGATTTGGGGAGATTCATTTCCTGTCTTAGCTCATGAGCAGAATAATTCAGATATGGGTATATATCTTGTAGAGTTAAGTTGATTATAAGTGGGAAGTTTTTTAAGTCTATGAGTTGATTATTAATTCTTAGGTTAGGGTTTCTGTGAAAGGGCTGTAAAATCATCATATACTGATATAGATTTAATGATCTAAAAAGATTTTGTATTAATGTTATATAAATTTTTATGTGCTCCATTAGAGCATATGATTTAATGATATCTCTGTTTAGAAAAGGTAAAGCTTTGGGATTCATATTCAGATGCTCGGCATGTTTGTAACCCAGTCTTATCCAATTTGGGTACCATTTATTATTTTGTATGACATAGTTAGCTATTCTTATAATTCTATTGGCATTTATAATTAAATAATAATTTTCAAAGTCGGGCAAATCTAAACCACCTCTATTTTTGTGGGTCATCAACTTATTGTATGATATTCTAGTTTTTCTTGGTTCTCATATAAATTTCGCAAGTTCAATGTGAATTTGTTTAAAAAACTTCTTGGTGATTAAGACTTGAGTAGATCTAAAGATATATAATAATCTGGGTAGAGCATTCATTTTAATAATTGAGACCTTTGCTAATGGAGGTAATTCCAGGTTATTCCATCTCCTTAGATCAGATAAAATGTATTCCCAATTAAGTTTAACGTTGTTGAGATAGAAATCCTTGTTGTCTGTGGAGAATGTGATTCCTAAATATTTAATCTTTTCTTCAGATTTTACTTGTCCTATCAAAGGTAGAAGTGAAAAGGGTTTAGGTGTTTTCAAAGGAAATATGTCATTTTTTAAGGTTTGTTATATAATTTGATATTAATGCAAAGTCTTTGACAGCAGATAGTATTTTTTTGGTATCAGAAACAGGAGTTGTACAATATATACTAAGATCATCTGCAAAAGCTGCCAAAGAGATCTTGGTGCCGTAAATTATTGGAGCATTGTGGTATACATTTTGTTTAATATGTAAAAATAAAGGTTCTAAATATAGAGTAAATAGTAGGAGGGATAGAGGACAGCCTTGCCGGGTACCGTTCCTGATTTGTAATCTTTTAGAAAACATTTTATTTATAAATAAAGTTGTACAGGGGTTATTATATAACATTTGTAATGTTAGGATAAATTCTTGGTGTATATTAAAATAGGGTAAAGTGTTAAATAGAAATTTTATGTTAACTCTATTGAATGCCTTTTGTGCATCAATAATAAATGCATACATATTTAAATTCCTTTGATTGGCATAGGAGATTAAAGTATGTAGTGTTAAGGTGTTATCACTGGCTTGCCTAGAAGTTAAGAAGCCAGTTTGTTCGTTAGAAATGATTAAATTCATTATTTTCTTCAATCTGGTAGCTAAAATAGAATTCAGGATTTTAGTATCAATATTTATAGGTTCATAGGTTCATAGATTCAT
Source organism: Protopterus annectens (assembly GCF_019279795.1). Lineage (NCBI taxonomy): Eukaryota > Metazoa > Chordata > Ceratodontiformes > Protopteridae > Protopterus > Protopterus annectens. The sequence goes on along the minus strand of NC_056734.1, from coordinate 615,386,517 downwards.
ACTAGGCTATCTGCCCTAGGGCATTTATAAGCCTAGCCAAAGTATGTTTGGCTTTCGCCACCCATTTTAAATTAATTTTGCTATGCCCTTTTTCGAGGTTAGTATACTGTGCCTCTGTCTAACAGTGACACAGAAGTGATACCCGGGGTAAACCTACGATCTCCCATCCACTCATCAAGATTCCTCTTGAAAAGAGTCAATGAGGGACTCTGCCTAACCTGGACTGGGATTTTATTCCAGAGTGAAGGGAGCCTCTGGGTTATGAATCTGTCCCTCCAGCATGTCCTATTTATTTCAGTGCTGAGGTTCAAGTCTCTCGAGCGTGTAGCTCGATGGGATTTGGATTTTTTGAGGTGCAGCATGTCCCTTAATTCATGGTTGGACATGGCCTTATACGTCAGGCACAGGTCACCTCTGAGCAGGTGGTATGTCACTGAGTAGATCTGGAGTTTCTTTAACCGGGCAGCATATGGCATCTGTTTGAGCCCTTTGACCCTCTTGGTGAGGTACTTTTGGGGTCTTTTCAGTTGCTGCAGGTGTTTGGTAAGGTACATCCCAAAAGGGGCATTGTACTCAATTATGGGCCCGATGAGGGATGAGTAAAGAGGCACGATGACCTCCCCTAATCTAGATGTGAATCCCTTCATGATTAGGTGGGCTATATAAAATGTTTTTCTAACCACTTTGGCCACGTGGTTGTCAAATGAGAGATTGCTATCAACTTGGGTCCCCAGGTCCCTAATTACTTCTTCTGTACTTAATGGATTACCACCTATGTGGTAATTTGTGGGCACTTTGTTTTGCCAAAGGGATGACTATACACTTTTTGGCATTTAGCTTGAGGCCATGGCTCTGGCACCAGTTGTCTGTTTCTATGAGGCCCTTTTGGAGGATGCTTGTGTCGGCTGGAGAGTCGATTATGGCTTCAGTTTGCAGTCATCTGAACTTGGTCAGCCACAGTCCTTCCGTGTTGGCCTGTACCTCCGAGAAATATATACCAAACAAGAGAGGTCCCAGGACTGAGCCTTGTGGGATGCCACTTGTAACTGGTTTGGAGTCTGACATGGCTCCAGCAATTCTAACCATGTGGGTTCTGTCCTTGAGCCAGTTTGCAACCCATCTAGTGACATAGGGGTTTATATTTAAGCTGGTGAGCTTATCTATAATGCCCGAGTGGGGTATTGTATCGAAGGATTTTGCGAGGTCCAGATAGGCTGTGTGGACCACCTTCCCTTCTTCAATGGCCTTGGTGACTGTTTCAAAGAAGTCAACCAGGTTTAAGAGGCAGGATCTGCCCTTAACAAAGCCAAACTGGGTAGGATCCAGTGTCTGTAGGTCCCCAATATCTTTATTTATGAGGTCCATGATGATCCTTTCAATAGCTTTGCAGACCAAGCTAGTCAGGCTTATGGGGTGATAGTTTCCAGGGTCTGTTGAGGCACCACCTTTGTGGAGAGGGACCACTGTTGCTGTACGCCACTCTTTGGGTACATATCCTGTAGTAAGGCTGAGATTGAACAGTAGTTTTATGTTTGGGTTTAGCTCTTCTTGGAGTTCATGTAGGACGCCGCCTGGGACACCGTCTGGTCCCATTGATGCTGTGTTTTTTGCTTTGGAGAGGGCGGCTCTCACCTGAGCATCTGAGATGTCAGGGGGGCAGCACTCTGCTGGGATAGATATTTGCCCTTTTGGTGGGGAGGGGGGGAGAAGTTTGCGCTGAACCTGTCAGCTAGGATGTTGGCAATGTCTGTGGGATCAGTGTATTTTTTGTCATTTTGGACTAATTCTGAGCATATCTGGGAATTCCCACCCAGGTTCCTAACATAACTAAAGAAAGCCTTGTGATTATCCTTAGTGTCCTGTGCAATTTTTCTCTCGAAGCTGATTTAAAAGTGATATAGGTCTATAATTGTCTAGGTTTTGAAGATCTGAATTATCTTTGGGTATGAGGATTGTTTTGGATGCATTAAAGTGTAAGTCATTCATTTTATTAATTATATAATTTAATGTATATGAAAGTATTTTAACAATAGTATTGGAAAAAGTTTAATAAAATTCTGTTGTGAGGCCATCTGGGCCTGGAGCTTTGTAGGGTTTCAAAATTTTAATTGTTGATGTTATTTCCTCCATAGAAATTGGTTTTATTAAATCTCTCTGTAGATTCTCGTCTATTTTTGGGAAGTTAATTTTTTGTAAGAAGTCATCATAATTTCCATTTGTAGGTATTTCACCTTGATCTCCATATATTTGGGCATATATCAATTCAAAAATGTTAATAATAATATCATTAGATTTCGTATATATTTTGCCTTTGTAGTATAATTCCGGAATTTGAGAGGGTGATTTGGATTGGTTAATAATTCTTGCTAAAGCCCTCGATGGAGTTTGGATATGGTTAGCATATCTTGCCAGTATTTTCATCTCATGAAATGATAATCTATTATTGTGGATCAGAAAGAGGTCTTTCTGACATTTTCAAAGCTCTGTTTCTGTTTCTAAGTTATAATTCTGCATTAGTTTTTGATCTAGTGTTTTGATTTTAGACTCTAGAGTTTGTTCTTCTCTGAGTTGGATTTTTTTATAATAAGAGACTTTTTGAATGAAGATACCTCTTATCTGTGCTTTAGTTGCCGCCCATTCAATATCAGGTGTATGTTGATGTTCAACTATCTTAACTAGTAAGGATTTGAGAATATCCTGAATTTCCTGGATTATTTCTCTTTTGTGTAATAAGTTTGGATTTAAAGACCAATTATATCCCTTCTGTGCTAAAATGTTTCTATAGTCGTTGTCAAAACATAATGTAATTTTAGAATGATCTGATAGGTATCGAGCATGAATAGATACTGAGGGATCAAGATTGATCAGTGCTTCCGAGATTAGAAAGAAGTCTATTCTAGACCACATTTTGTGACAACTTGAGTAAAAAGTAAAACTATTTGTATTAAGAGACTTGTTGGCATATTTGAAGGGATCATACAAATTAAAGTCATACTTAAGTTCACTTAATGTTAAAGCCGCTTGATTATTATATGATCTTTGTTGGCTAGATTTATCCAATTTAGGATTCTGATAAGCATTCCAGTCCCCTCCTATAATCATGTAATGGTTATTATATTGATTTAAAATAGGATAGAGTGAGGCAAAGAAAGAATGTTGATTAGAACAGGGTGCATATATGTTGAGAAGAATGATGGGTTTATCATAAAGAGTAGAAGAGAGAATCGCATAGCACCATCTCTCTTCTCTGTCCATTTTAGATTCTATAATTTTGTCCTGGTATTGACTTTTAATAATTATCGCAACTCCCGCACTGTTAGTTTTACCTTCAGAGGCTATTATTTCTCTTATCCATTTTTTCTTTTTAATTTCTGTCCATTGGTCATTGGTCAAATGGTTTTCTTGAATTAGTATGAAATATGCCTTAGCTTGCAAAATTAAATGAAGAAACAGTTTCATCTTTTTCATGTTCTGGATTCCTTTAATATTCCATGAATCTATTTCCCACATGCAAGTATTTTAAAAATCTGAGAAAATGTGATAGATTTGGTTGATTTTTTACTAAGTGAAAGTCACAGCCCTTAAGGCCAAACACAATGCCAGACACACTAGTCATTGGTGACTCCATAGTCAGACACACTGACGTCCCGCTCACCAGACTGAGTAAGGAGAAGGTCACAGTAAGCTGCCTGTCGGGCGCTAGAATCCGCCACATAACGCAAGCACTCAGGTCTCTCAACAGCAGGTACAAATACGACTCAGTCATTGTCCACGCTGGTGTAAACGACCTGAGACGTACCTCCTTGGACTACATGAAAAGAGACATTGAGGAGCTCTCTGATTATGTAGCCCAGGCAGGTATGACCCTGACCTTGAGCAGTATCCTACCTTCACCAAGAATGATGCCACAATACAGAGATAAGATGATCAGCTTTAACAATTGGCTTAAACTCTGGTGTCATTCAAAGGGGATCCAATGTCTGTCTGCCTGGGATGACATGCTGGACAAGCCACGCTGCTTCAAGGGACGGCTTGCACCTGTCACCCCTGGGATTCGGATATTGGCAAAGGCTCTTGCCACCCCCATAGTGCCTTTTTAGGCAAGGCTCAAATTCTAAACCTACCACCCTAGAACACAAAAAGGAAAAAACTAAGGGTAATGCTGCTCAATGCCAGAAGTCTAAATCTCAAAATGCACGCACTCGAGGCCCTTCTCAGTATGGAGAACATCGATGTCTGTGCAGTGACAGAAACCTGGTTCAAGGCTCCTGAGAGCACCCCAGCACTATCAGGTTTTACCTCTTATCATGCTCCGCCCCAAAATCCGGACAATACCAAGAAAGGAGGTGGGGTATCCATATTCATCAAAGACACCCACACCTCAAGACTGGTGGCAACGCATGATGCATCGGAGACCATCCAGGTGCAATTAACCATAGGCAAGACTGCTCTACAAATTGTAGCATGTTACAGGCCACCCTCACAAACTCAGGAACCTCACATGGCCTTCCTGAAAACACTAGAGGGATAAATGTATCACCAAACACCATCATACTAGGTGACTTCAATTACCCTAATATAGACTGGGAACACTACTCAAGCCCAAACACCCTAGCCCAAAAGTTCCTGGAATTCATAAACTCAAATGCCATGGAACAACTAGTCACCATCCCCACAAGAGGAGAAAACATACTTGATCTCATCATCACGAACATGGGAGCACAATGTTCAATACCGAAGTATACCCTCACTGGTGAGATCAGATCACAAACTAATCTCGCTGGAGGTCCTCATCCCACCCCACCTGAAATAAAAAGACCACAGTAAAGAACTTCTCGAAAGCCGACTTCACACTTCTAAAGACTAGTCTGGTCTCCTTTAAGAACCCCGAGGCGGCAGAAAACAGTACTCAAGCCGCTGAATCACTTACAAATGCCTTCTACCAGCACCTGCAGGACTGCATGGATAAGGCAATCCCAAGCAAAACAAAGACTCTTTGTACCAAAGGCAAGCGTCCAGTTTGGTGGACCCCAGCCATAAACAAACTCTACAACAAAAGGAGGAAGCTACTACAAGATAGAGCAAAATCCTTAAAAGGTAAGACACCCTTGATCACTGTAAGTAAAACTAAGAGCTCTCATAAAATCATCCAAAGCAAATTTTGAGAGAAAAATAGCTAAAGACTCAAAAGACAATCATAAGGCCTTCTTTAGCTATGTTAGAAACCTGGGAGGAAACTCCCAGATATGCTCAGAACTAGTTCAAAATGATGTGAAGATTACTGATCCTACAGACATTGCCAACATACTGGCTGACAGGTTCAGTGCAAACTTCTCCCCTCCCCAAAAGGAGAGATATCTATACCAAGCGATTGCAGCCCCCAAACATCTCCAACGCCCAAGTGAGAACTGCTCTCCAAAGCAAAAACACAGCATCCATGGGACCTGATGGTGTCCCCGGCTGTGTGCTCCACGAACTCAACGAGGAATTAAACCCACAGCTAGGACAGCTGTTTAATCATAGTCTTACCTCTGGATCGTGCAGGAGTGGCGCACTGCAACTGTGGTCCCACTTCACAAAGGCGGTGCCTCCACCGACCCTGGAAATTACCGCCCATTAGCTTGACAAGCCTTATCTGCAAAGCCATGGAGAGGATCATAATGGACCTCATAAATAAAGACATAGGGAATTTGCAGACTTTGGATCCATCCCAGTTTGGCTTTGTCAAAGGCAGATCATGCCTTCTAAACTTGGTTGACTTTTTTCAAACAGTCACCAAAGCCATTGATGAGGGAAAGGCAGTCCATACAGCCTACCTCGATCTGGCGAAGGCCTTCGATACAATACCCCACTCGGGTATCATTGAAAAACTCATTAGCTTAAATGTTAACCCATACATCACAAGATGGGTTGCAAACTGGCTGAGTGACAGAACCCACAGGGTCAGAGTTGCTGGCGCCATGTCAGACTCAAAGCCTGTCACAAGTGGTGTACCACAGGGCTCAGTCCTGGGCCCACTCTTGTTTGGCATCTACTTTTCCAAGTACAAGCAAACACAGGAGGGTTATGGCTGACAAAGTTTGCAGATGACTGCAAACTGGGCCATAGTAGAAAACACATCTGACACAGATATCCTTCAGAAGGGTCTCACAGAAACGGATAACTGGTGCCAGAGTCATGGCCTAAAGTTAAATGCCAAAAAATGCATAGTCATACCCTTCGGAAAAAACAAGGTTACCCCTAGCTACCAAATAGGTGGCAATCCACTGAGCACAGAAGAAGTTATCAGGGACCTGGAGACCCAGGTTGATAGTAGTCTGTCATTCGACACCCATGTAGCTGAAGTAGTTAGGAAGACCTTCTACATTGCCCACCTTATCATGAAGGGATTCTCATCTAGATCAAGGGAGGTCATAGTCTCCCTATACTCATCACTCATCAGACCAATGATTGAGTACAATGCCCCATTCGAATGTATCTGACCCGACACTTGCAGCAGCTGGAGAGGCCACAAAAGTTCCTCACCAAAAGGATAAAGGGTCTCAAACATCTGTCCTATGCTGCCCGACTGAAAGAACTCCAGCTCTATTCAGTCGCTTGCTCAGAGGTGACCTTTGCCTAACATACAAGGCCATGTCAAACCCAGATTTGATGAATATGCTTCACCTCAAAAAATCTAGATCCGTCAGAGTCACAAGGGCGGGAGACTTAAACCTCGACACGGCTATTAATAGGACGTGCTGGAGGGATAGATTCATCACCCAAAGACTCCCTATGCTGTGGAATAAAATCCCGGTATATGTGAGGCAGAGCACCTCGCTGGCCTTGTTCAAGAGAAATCTTGACCAATGGATGGGAGATCGCAGATATACCCCAGGGATTACCTCAGTGTCACTGCTCAACAGAGGCACAGCAAAATAATGGGTATAGTTCCCCATACTAAAGGGGTGGCGTAAGCCACAAAACTATGGGCTAGGCTTGTAAATGCCCTCGGGCAGATAGCCTAGTATGAACCTATGAACCTATGAACCTATGAACCTTATGAAAGCATTCTTGAATTCCCGTCCCCTTCCAGTGCCTACCCACTAAACCCCTGGACCAGGAAATAAACAGATCCTGAAGATAGTTCAGGATTTTGTGAATTTGTACCATTGATATATACATATCATCAAAGTTAGTGTATAAAAGATAGGTAAAATATAATGGACCTATATAGTCTACAACTACTTCCACAAAGCTTACCCTACTCATTCCCTAACAAACACTACTTGTCGTCTACATCTCTACTTATTATGTTGAATTAAATGAGTCAGTCAAAGAAACAAGATAAAAAGATACATGAACATTACTATTAGTCTCAAATGTAACTCCCCTCTACTTATTAATAAGTATATTATCTCAAATTAAAACAAGAACTGTATTCATAGAACATAATATATATCCATCTAGTGAATACTTCCTTTGTGTGTGTAACTATCCTTTACTCTAGAAGCAAATGTAGAACATTATCATCAGTTTTGGATACGTTAATCATCATGTATTCACACTAGTAATAGCTTACTAAATCCTGGAAAAAAAACAATGTAACTTTTAGCCATTCAGACCTAGATACAATATAATCACAGAGTCAGGTAATTAAGTCATCTAATAGCTAACAATATTTGATACCTGCTTACTTAAAACTAATACAAAGTTAACCAAAAGGTGACACCTGAGTTTTAGTTAGACCATTAGATACGAAAGGTTCTAAATTTGTAGAACTGGGTAATATCTACTTACTGTCATATACAGTCTCTCATAGATGTTACCAAAATAATTGAATAAACATACTTACTAACTGGGTAAAAAAGTTCCAGAAAACACACAATTATTTTAGCATATAGTCTTTTAAACTAATTACCTCATACCATGAGAAAGCTAAGTTGGTATACCTTGCCACTGTATCCTTTGCAAACATTTGTTACTTATAATACAATAACATATAACAAACACAGAGAATGAAATAATACATCATCAAACAATATTATGCATTTTCAGTTTGTTTCACTTATCATCTGTCTTGTTATTATTAAGTAGTGTTCATGTTATTAGTATATGTGAGCCTGCATTAAGATAGAATGGTTACTTAAATGAATTCTATATAAGGAACATTAAATATACTTATATAACCTAGGAATGTGTTATGGTTTATAAGTATTGTGTAGGTGCCTTTTGTAACATTCACCTTAAATAGTTCCCTGACCAGTATTGTGTTAACCATTCCTTTCTCATATACGGTTAAAACAATCTAAGTATGTCATTTTCAAGTTAAATCAGCTTAATCAACTTGCTTAGTGTTTAAGGTGTGGTAATCATGTTTTTGTCATTACTGAGAGTGCAATTATTGTAGTTATTACCGAATACAGCTTTATTTAACATTATTTTGTCTTTACAGGACTTGAGGACAGTTCGTCTGGTTTCCGAAGTACTAAGCTAATTGCTAGCTTTGCGAAGGGGGACTCATCAAGCATACGGACTTCCGGATGTGTCACATCGAAATGAAACTTCCTGAAGCAGTAAAGTCACTTCGGCTCACTTCGTGGGAAAGATGGACGAACTGAAGGTTGTAAACTTTCGGTAAAGCTTCTGTCGAGCTGAGAAGCTGAAATCCAGGAACATATCTGGCCTAAAAACGGCCTAGCTCAGGAACTATAGCAGATAACGCAAAAATAAGACCTTGCCATGTAGCAGATGGTGGATCCAACCTCAGGGGACATCTCACTATTTCTCAGAGGCAGGTAAGCTTTTAAAAACTGCCATAAAAGTAGACATAGCTTCTTTTTTTTGTTGTGACTGCATATTTTCATCCATCAACCGAGAATAATAATGTATTAGGGTACTTCATCTGAAATTTTATTTGTTTTTCAATTAAAAACTTACAGTAAGGAGACAATAGTTGTCTGGCTTGCCTAATTTGCAGGGGCAAGTCTTGGGCCAGAGCAATTCTGTTATTGTTCCACATAATAGAACCTCCATTTTTCTTCACAGTTAATAATATTTTATTGACATCCTGAAAGTTGAGAATTTTTGCATAAACAGGTCTTGGTATATTAGATGTATAGGATTCTCTCAAGGCTCTGTGAGCTCTCTCTAATATTATTTGTTGTGCAGTGTTCGAGTCAGTGAATAAAATTGTAAGAATTTGCACGATAGATGGGATTAAATCATTGTATTGTATATTTTCCGGTATTCCTCTGATGATAATATTATTTCTTCTGGATCTTGCCTCCAGAGCAACAATTTTAGCTTGCATAGATTGAATATCTGCTTCATGTACGACATCTTTTTTGTCAAGCATGGCTATTTTATCTTCATTTTCTGATATTCTCACTTCAGATTTATCCATTCTTTCCAATATTTGACTGCAGGAGGTTCCAAAGGATTGAACTTGATTAGCCAGATCTTTTATAGCTTCATGGATAGGAAGTAAAGCCATTTTAATATCCTCCATGTTTGCTAGTTGTTCTGGTTTACTTTTATTCCCTGGCTTTAAAGGCTCTTGTTGTTTTATAATCTTCTGTCTTTTCGAGGTTAGGTCTTTCTCGGGTGATAAAAGTTCTGAAAGTTTAGTTTTTGTAGTTATAGTATCCATGTTTTTGTCTTCTTTTGACATTATACAGCAGTGCAGGATCCTGTTATTTCTATGTGTATTTGAGCAGATAGTTCTGAGCACACAGTTCCTTTGTTTGAGACTTTCTTCAGGTTCAGGTGATCAGTTGTAATCCTAAAAGAATTGTTGTTTTTTCAGGTATATTCCCCTTTTCTCTGATTCAGGACTGTAGTTAAAGTTGTTATTTCATTGAATTGTTGTTAAATACATTATGATATAACCTCTGGGTTAAGTTTTCATCTGAGTATTTGGAGAGCTGTAGACTAGCAGTGTTTACAGAACGGCCGCCATCTTTGAATCCCGGTTTCATGAAGCTTTGACAAGTGGCACTAAGATGTTTTCCAGCACTACCATTTTTTTGTGAAAGCTATGGACATTATGCTGTCAAACAACTTTGTATTTTTTGAGTCAAAGTAGTTCAGACAGGTTACTGTGGTAGCTATGGGGGCATCAGCAGCTCCATTTTTGCAATTATTATTTCATGGTGGTGGGAGAAAAAAAACTTGTTTTTTCCTCTTCTTTTACTAATAACATCAAGGTTTACCTGAGATTTTTGGACAATGTAGTTATTTTATGGGTAGGTAATTCTCATTGTATCAATGGATTTTTAAGTTATATCAACAATATTACTTCATTTCTGACTTTTAAAGTGCATTTTAAAACAAACAAATTTGATTTCTTGGATGTTAACGTTACTAAAGATGTTGAAAGTGGGTGTTTTTCTTTGACAATTTATAGGAAAGTGACATACTCTTAACAGTTTATTGAACTTTAACAGTTACCACCCCTTATGGTAGAAAAGAAATGTGGTTAAAACTCAGTTCATTAGATTTTACACATTTGATTTCTGATTATACAGAATTTGGTGAAGAGGTGAGTACTCTTAACACAGATGTTTCAAAATAGGCAATACCCTTTACACTTTTTACAACATCTAAAAGAGGAAGTTATTGCTGAGAGGCCCAACTGCTAAAAATCTGTTTTGATGCATGGTTTTGATATCCCAGCTGTAAGAACAAATGAGAGAGTTACGGCTATTGAAGGGAGTATAAATTATGACAATACTGATACATTTCCCAGGGCAATGGTATATATTTACAATAAAGCTACCAAGGATGTTAAAGAAATTTTAACAAGAAATTGGTTTAGCTTTATTACAATCCAATGTTTGGATAAGATTTTGGGTAACAGCCCTACTTTGATATTTAGAATGTGGGTTAACCTTAAGAAGAGATTTGAGAACTGTGATATGAGAAAGTGGGAAGACCATATGGCTGCAAAGGGTATTTACAAATGTAATACTTGCAGCCTGTGTACATATGTTATTAAGGATGGCAGCAGTACCATAGGCACCTTTCCACGATTGGTCTACCCAAATGGAAGATTTAATCATAACACTAAGGGCGTGATTTATTTAACTCAATGCAGTTCAGGCATTTTATGTTGGTAAAACATTAAAGGCTTTGAAGGTTAGAATTTACCAACATAATTATGTCAAGTTGTTTATTATTAATTAAAAGGGCACAGATCTAATTATAACATTGGATAAATTTAATGGCAGTTCACCATTTGACATGGTGATTAGTTTATATCATGTTAATAGTGAGTGATTAATGTTCATGATTGTGTTTAATGTATTTTTTTTCAGAGTTAAGTTCAATTGCTTGATTACTGAATAAGCACTTTCTGTTTCAAAGTAGAATTTATTTTTAAGCAGTATGACTTAATAGCCTCTAGGTGGCAGTGTATGGTTTTTACTATTTAAACAATAGAGATGAGAGAGCATTTTAATATGATGAAGGTCATGCTTGGAATGATGTGGATGAAAGCAATAATTAAAACGATACTGGGTTTTAATTCTGGAGACTGTCTTTATTTGCACTTCAATCTTCTGGATGGATTTTCTTCATTATTGTATTTGTTTCAAGAATGTCAATCCATGTCTTTTAGAAGTGAAGGTGTAGATGGCTTGACCACTTGTCTAAGACTTTTATACAGTGGCTCAAGTCTAAAGCAGATAAAAAGCCCTGCCTCAAGGCCAGGGAGTAAAGTGCCTTGTGAGACCTGCTGCTCAGATGAGTTCAGGCAAGCAGCCATGGGTAGCTATCAAAAAAGGGATTTTAGGCATAGGGGGTAGAAGGATTACTTTTGGTTCAGGATGCTGTAGGGGCATTTTAGGATTTTGGAGTGGGAATGCAGTTTATGGTTAAGGAGTGTGAAGGGAAATTTAAATTTATGGACTGGGAGAAAATTTTTGGTTATGGCATGCTCAGCAAATTTAGTTTTATAAAGGGAAGTTGGAGTTTTAGGTTTAGGGAGCAACTGGGGAATTCTGGATTAGGGAGGGAAGAGTGCATGTTTATGGTAGAGGAGAGACGACTCAGGTTAGGAACTGGGTAGGAGTTTTAGGGTTAGAGCGTTCATTCTAGTAGGGATATATAGTTTTACAAGGTCAGGTGTTGGAAGGGCTACGTAAAACAGAAGAACAGACTAGTGGCAGTTTGAGCACTTTCATTTTCATGTCAGTGGCAGTGAGCAGGTGTGTCAAGAGCTAATAGCATGTAAGCACCTGTAGTAAGACCATGTTTATAAAATACAACAATAACTGTTTCACATTCAGCTACTGGTTGTAAGTTGCTGACCACATGCTTGTCAAATGCATTGCTAGTGGTGTAGTCATAGATAAATCCTTTGTAGCTTCTTCGCTTGGTGGCAAAAAAGAAAAGTCGAGTGACTTCACAAGACTCTTGTAAATCACTTTTTATTGATTATTGTTAAGCACTTTTGTCCCGTCAGGACTTCTTTAGAACATAAATATACTTCCTTTTGACACACATTTACATACCCATCCAGTCACTTCCTGACCAATAAAATCTCTAAGTTCATTAGTTCTCCTGCATACATTCAATTTTGTTTCAATACATTTTAACCCTTACTTTCCCAACCTGTTATGTAGTCTTTGAAGCATGCTCTTAATTGATATCATGTAATTCAGACCTGGATACTGAATTGCATTCAACCTCAGCTGCCAACTAGGTTCAGTTTCCTCTGTTAAGTCATGCCATGGTCCTCTTCTTGGGTACCTTTCACTTTTCTCCAGTACCATGAACATAAACCTCTTAAATTCTTTGGATTTTATATGCTTCACCGATGCATTTTTTAGATCGTCCCCATTAATGTCTTGTCAGTGTTAGTTTATTCTTTTTCATAGCAGTCCGATAGTTTTCCCTGCATAGTACTCCAACCATGCCTGACACACTGTCAGATAGACAACACCCCCTGTATTACAATTAAAATGTCTATTACTTTGTATTTTAAAAGCCCTGTTTTTCTATGTAGAGGGAGTCTGTGTTCATAATATATGGACATTGCAGACACCTTCCACATTTAAATGTACACATTTTACTACTTCTTTCTTCACTCAATATATTCTATTTCCTATTCTCTAAAATAGCTTTTAAAGTTCTGTTTATTTTCAATATAAATCATGGATAATCTCCAATATGGCCCCTAAAATCATCATCACTTGTTAATAAACAAGCATTTCTCTTTTACTGTTCTCATTGGTTCATTAGTGTTGTTTGTGTATGTTAAAACCATTGCTCTTTCATGCCCTTCTTACTTTTTGTTTTTCAATTGGACAGACTTGCTTTTAGTTCACTCCAATAATGGTACATAATCAACCTGGATTGCCTTCCATACAACTTCATCAATAATAGACAGAATGAAGTCATGTGGATACTCTCTGTTACTGAATAATTCTATCAAATAGTTCATTTCTTGTATAAACATTCTCTCCTCTGATGCTAGCCTAGCCACCCTATCTGGCCTTTCACTAATCCCATGTTTTGGTACTTGGGGTGTAGGCTGTTGAAATGCAAAGAAGAATTAGAGAAGGTCTACTTTCTATGTATGTTTAATGTAAATTGTTGATTAACCAAATGTTTTGATATTTGTACATCCAAGTAATTCATCTTTGCACTGGCATGATTGTATGTAAATTAAAAAAAAAAGATGTAATACTATTCACATAACTCACAACTTTATCTAAAACTTCTATAGTTCCAGTCCACAACAGAAAAATATCATCTAGAAATCTAAAATATTTAGATATATAGGTCATGTACTCAGAGTTAAATATATGCTGCTTTTCCCAAAAATACATTTCAATGTTCGCAAAAACTGGACCACATCCTATCCCCATGGCAACCCCAGCTTTCTGAATATAATATTCGCCTTCAAATGTAATGAAGCTTTTGGTTAACACCATTCTCATTATTTCAACCAATATTTCCAACAGTACAGTGCTTATAAAGTTACACTCCATTAATATTTCCCTGAACAATTCCAGCCCAATCTAGTGAGGTATTACAGAAAAATGTCAGTAATGTTTATTGTGACAAAAATAACATATTTGGAGAATAACTCCTAGGTAATTATTCCAAAAAATGCCAGGAATCCTTTAATATATGTTCATCCATTGAACTAAATGGTTTCAATTTATAATTCAAAAACTTGGACAATGGCTCAGTTTTCAACTTGCTGGCATCCACAATGTAGTAATAAATGAAGACTATTCTTGAAAGTCAGCTAGATGACTAAACAAAGATGAAGCCTCACCTTGAATGTGTCCTGCAAAAAAAACTCCTTCATTATCAGAATTAACACCTTTCTTAAATCCTGCCTAAATCTCTCTAAGTGATAATTGCAAATTCTTTGTTGACAGATGCTGATCGTTTGGCTGACATTATGTAAAACAACTTGCTTTTTAGGGATTGTCTTAAGATGCAGGCCTTGTTAATAATATCATTTAGTCCTAAATTTCCCTCACACCTTGAAAAATCTGAGTTTTTTTGTTTTCTTTTTCTGAGTACTGCTTTTCAGTGTGATGTCTGGGCCAGTAATCAATGAGACTTAATCTTTACCACCAGCACAGGAGAGGGATGTTCACTTGGAACAAAAATATTTCTCTACATCAAACATAATTTCCTATAAGATCAAACAGGGAGCACACTTGGTCCAGGGTTTAGATTTCTCTATCTGTCTCCCTTCAGATCCCCAGTAAGACTCCCCACTGGCACAGATATAGAGTTGAGACTTCAACTGAGTGTCCAAGCCAAGTTTACCACCATTCTCTCTGTAAAACCAGTGCTTTGTGTCCCTGCTTCAAACAGCTGACACACACACACTCTTTCAGATTTGGACACACACACACACACACACACACACACACACACACACACACACACACACACACACACACACACACACACACTGGGAGGCTGGCACAGATTTGCTAGCTATGCCACCTTCTGCCTAGATTATAGGTTAGTTACACTACCACTGGATACTTCAAAGACAACTACTCTAAAGCTCTTGCAAGGATATCCAATTATACTGAGTGACATTAATATTAATGCAAATGGTAGTTTGACCAACAGCAAGCCTTTCAGGACTGGCCGGAGCTGTCACCAAACATATATATCTGTACCCTCAGAGATTAAAATATTCCCTAAAAGACCAGCCACAAAGAAAAAAAAAAACTATATTTAATAATAAATAAGAAAAGAACATGGAAATACTAAATATCTAGTTACAGTAAACACCAGAGTTTCAAACACTGGAAATATTAAAATAACACAAACAAATAGATTCACACAGATACAGAAAAACAGCACTTAACTTATCTCACTATATTTTCCTGACTGATCTAAAGAATTACTATCCTCCAATCACTTACTAGAGCAAGGCAAGATGTAGTATGTGAGTGGTCTTCCATCTTTGGCAGGTTCTAAAAACAGACTGCAATGAGACTTCAGTCTCACCTAGTATTAAATATTTTTAGTGATAGATTACAGAATGGCATCATATACATCTGGTCATCTGACTTCTGGTTTCCATGGTGCCCCCCTTGGGTGGAAGCCGTCAAGATTTAGCACATATGTGTCAATAATATTTACACACAGAGCCTTGATAAGATCTGCTGCAGCTCCTGGAAGTCATAACACAATTTCAAACCTCCACCCTTCCAGAGTAGCAAATAGTTCACCCCAAAGACAATGCAGAAAACTTCCTAGCACAGACTTTTTGTCTCTGGGTGCATTAAGAACAGTAAGATGCAATCTTTATGACCTAAGCCACGTAATTGCATTCCAAACTACTTTCAAAGTTAGGTGGATTGAGATTAACCTCTTCTCTTCCAGTATCCTCTGTTAAAACATATAAATTTGAACAGTTACAATAATACATGTCTATTTATTTTTCTGTCTAGCAGGGCACGCTGTTACTATATTTTTAACACAAGTAGCTTTACAAATACATTTTTTCAACACAAGCATCTGTACAAATCAGTTTAATATACAAATGACATATAATTCTTTACAAAATTCCAGCTAACTCTTCTGGCATATGTTACACATCCACTGGCCTACTTCTCCTGGCATAGCTGGCAATATCTCACATCATCACATTCAGTACCACACAAGAGTTCTCATTATAGTTAAATAAGCTTTGAGAATCCTCTTCCCTGAATTAATCTGCATATTGGCTTGGGTGAAATAATATTCCTGCCACCTTCTATTTGTTTTCCCAACATAGGAAACCGAACAGGGAACATAGGTGGCTAAATAAATCACAAATGAAGTTTCACAATTATAAGGGCCTGGGCAGTAAATACTCCTGTCATATGATCAAATCTGTGAGCCTAATTATGATATAAGGACAAAAAACTAGTGAATTATATAAACATTCAGTGAGCTGCAAAGACTATAACATTTGTTTATTCTTTGTAATTGATAAGGTTTATAAAAAAGACACAGGTGACAATCTCGAAGACCAGTTGGAGTATAAGCAATTCATTTGGCTGCTGAGTTTGCAGGCTAACATAGATTTGGGATAAAAAATTTACTTCTTTTACAAGTGTTAAAATTAACAGTGAACCAATTGTAAGACATTGAATAAGATGATTACACAACTGTTATTTTGATTTAATTCATTTTATATGCACTTTCATTTAACAATTTTTCATTGGTTGCAAATGTGATTTTTATGTAAGAATGTGACCTTTGACCTTCCTTCTTTTTTGATCAGTTGATTGTCATTATTTAATGTTTGGCAAAGTGTATGTTAAATAATCTGATGGAGTTTCCAGATTATATGAGACAAAAATACTAAATAACTGGTGTATTATGGATTAATCCAGTAATCTTTTTTGTTTTAGGGTTATCTGTTTGTTTTAAGTGTCAAATTAGAGTAAAAGATAAATTCACTTGTTTGCATGTCACATACATGGATAGTTACCATGACCAGCATTTGCTTTTGTGGATACATTTATCTGCACTCAAATGATCTGATTGGAGTATCAGCTAAACTATATTAATCTGACTGAAACTGTAAAGTTAGACTCCATAATTAATTTCTTGTTTATATTATTTCTAAACTCATTAAAAAACCAAATGCCTGGGATATATACAAGGCTTAATCAGTGTACCAGGCAGCTAGAGGTGTGATGTCTTCCAGCAATCTGGTGGGTTAATATGTAAGCAAATTCCAGTTCATCTTCTTTGGCATGGAGCATATGTTATAACTCATTTCCAGTATGTGTTGGGTGATTGCAATGTGTGTGTGTGTGTGTGTGTGTGTGTGTGTGTGTGTGTGTGTGTGTGTGTGTGTTTGTGTGTGTGTGTGTGTGTGTATGTCCCACAGTAACTTCAACTTTTATTTGCAAACCTACAAGCCATGCTTCACTTCTAGTATGCATCTGTGTTTGGATACAGACAGATGAATTCCTTAGATTTTGTGTGCTTGTGTGTGTTTGCCTTTGTACATGTGAAAGTGTCTCCTTATCCTTTGTACATGTGAAAGTGTCTCCTTATCCTTGATACTTCTAATATAAGTGCACCACCAAACTTTAGCTTTTGCTCTGGCTTAAGCATTTATATGTTAATACACTGTTTTGCCAATGATAAGAGTTGAGAATGCCTTCCGCAAAAATTAAGTCCCAGTAGTACCACTTGTAGTTTGCTGCCCATCTATCCTGACCGAATTACGGCATATCTGATTCCAAACACTAATAAAGTCACCAGTGATGCGAGTATGAAAAAGGCATTTTCACAAAATTCAGTACAGCATTGTGATAACACTTGCACTATAACTTTGAAGCTCTTCCTAATGGTGTACTGACATTAGACAGCAAGACAGTTTTCCTACTAACCATTAGTGCCAGCATTTAAAATGGTTTATCTGTCAGCTGTCAACGAGTCATTTTTCAACTCACTATTCACAGCAAGTTAGGTTTCAAACCTGGTGTGTCAAAACCTATAACAATAGGAAAAAATCTTTTTTTCAGGGGCAACCCCCTCTTGCAGCCCATATAAAGGGGGCTGCCCACCACACTCCCCTGAAATTATATATACCAACTCCATAGACACAACATAGATGTGTAAAAGGAAAAAAAGGAAAAGCATAGCACAGGCTTACACATTACAATACACTGCAACATAACATCTTATCAGGCTCACACATTACAATACACTGCAACATAACATCTTATCAGGCTCACACATTACAATACACTGCGACATAACATCTTATCAGGCTCACACGTTACAATACACTGCAACATAACATCTTATCAGGCTCACACATTACAATACACTGCAACATAACATCTTATCAGGCTCACACGTTACAATACACTGCAACATAACATCTTATCAGGCTCACACGTTACAATACACTGCAACATAACATCTTATCAGGCTCACACGTTACAATACACTGCAACATAACATCTTATCAGGCTCACACGTTACAATACACTGCAACATAACATCTTATCAAGCTCACACATTACAATACACTGCAACATAACATCTTATCAGGCTCACACGTTACAATACACTGCAACATAACATCTTATCAGGCTCACACGTTACAATACACTGCAACATAACATCTTATCAAGCTCACACATTACAATACACTGCAGCATAACATCTTATCAGGCTCACACGTTACAATACACTGCAACATAACATCTTATCAGGCTCACACATTACAATACACTGCAACATAACATCTTATCAGGCTCACACATTAGAATACACTGCAACATAACATCTTATCAAGCTCACACATTACAATACACTGCAACATAACATCTTATCAGGCTCACACATTACAATATACTGCGACATAACATCTTATCAGGCTCACACGTTACAATACACTGCAACATAACATCTTATCAGGCTCACACGTTACAATACACTGCAACATAACATCTTATCAGGCTCACATGTTACAATACACTGCAACATAACATCTTATCAGGCTCACACGTTACAATACACTGCAACATAACATCTTATCAGGCTCACACATTACAATACACTGCAACATAACATCTTATCAGGCTCACACGTTACAATACACTGCAGCATAACATCTTATCAGGCTCACACGTTACAATACACTGCAACGTAACATGTTATCAAGCTCACACTTTACAATACACTGCAGCGTAACATCTTATCAGGCTCACACATTACAATACACTGCAACATAACATCTTATCAGGCTCACACATTACAATACACTGCAACATAACATCTTATCAAGCTCACACGTTACAATACACTGCAACATAACATCTTATCAAGCTCACACATTACAATACACTGCAACATAACATCTTATCAGGCTCATACGTTACAATACACTGCAACATAATATCTTATCAGGCTCACACATTACAATACACTGCAACATAACATCTTATCAAGCTCACACATTACAATACACTGCAACATAACATCTTATCAGGCTCACACGTTACAATACACTGCAACATAACATCTTATCAGGCTTACACATTACAATACACTGTGACATAACATCTTATCAGACTCACACGTTACAATACACTGCAACATAACATCTTATCAGGCTCACACATTACAATACACTGCAACATAACATCTTATCAGGCTCACACATTTCAATACACTGCAACATAACGTCTTATCAGGCTTACACATTACAATACACTGCAACATAACGTCTTATCAGGCTCACACATTACAATACACTGCAACATAACATCTTATCAGGCTCACACATTACAATACACTGCAACATAACATCTTATCAATGATGAAACAAAGCTAAGAGTCAGCAATTGTTCATATGGATACCAAGAAAAACATCCCTTCACTGATGACTACACTTACAGAAACTCTGTGGATATACTCCTTAGTATTTCTGTTAGCAAGCATTAAGAGTTTGTCTTTTTGTACATTTTTTATAGTAAAGCCACTACACAAAGGCCAGCAATAGTGGCAATTTTAAGGGTAAAACCTTAGCTGAATAATCATTTCTTTCATTTTAGCAAATTACGTGCAAAATGCTTTGTTCTGTTTTAATTTCTGCTGTTTGTGTTCCCATCAAGTTCAACAATGGAACAATGGGCTTGGTGGTAATGTAACCTGTTGTTGAGTTGCCTCTGTGGTCTTTTGCATTACCATCCTGGACAATCAACCTGAGATACTTATTTTTAACATTTCCCCAATATGTGTTAGCATGCCTTTTTTTCCTACTTCTATTATGAAAATGGATGATGCTTCTTTTGAGGTAACGGGGAGCCTTTCCCAGGGGATCCCTGCATATCTGCACATCATTATAATTTTATGCTTATAACCCCCTCCACGCATACACACACACAAATACATCTGAATACAAATTACTTATTTGAAAAGGTTAGGTATTCAGCATAACAGAACAGCCTTTTCTGCAGCTGATTAATTTAAATCTTGGATATTTCACTGTGTTGTAAACAGCTATGCTACAGAATGGAGTTACTATGTATCTGCTTGTACATTTTCCTGTTAAAAATCTTAATGGAACATCATATTGGTGATGGCATTAATGAAATTTTAATTTCAATTCAACCTATTTTAATACCATGATGCTCTGCGAATTGCTGATGTTAGCATAAATGTCCTGTGCTTGGCATAGCCCTTTATATCTTGAACAGTTATGATTTGTGAAATTTAGACACTGACCAGCAACATCCTATCATACTGACCCATCAAGAAAATAAGCTAAAAAGTGCAATACTGGCTGCATTGTGATCAAAGCTCTCCGCCTTCATGGTGGCAGCTGTGCCTACTATATTCTATTACTTAATGTAACCTACAACCACCTTGGGTAGGCTGTGTATTTTAGAGAAAGTGAAGTTTCAATTAATATGTTATTTACTGAATTACAGTCATTTATTGGCTTCAGCAACTAGTCCCATACTGTTCGCCTAATATTAATAAGAGATCCTATCGCGTGACTGAAAACTGTAAATGGCGAATGTGTATTGAGCAAACCCGATTGGTCAAAATGTCAAAACATCATGCGCGTAACATGGAAATCGCCGCAGGGAATATTTT
Organism: Protopterus annectens; assembly: GCF_019279795.1. Classification (NCBI taxonomy): domain Eukaryota; kingdom Metazoa; phylum Chordata; order Ceratodontiformes; family Protopteridae; genus Protopterus; species Protopterus annectens. Next base: position 615,365,430 of record NC_056734.1, on the reverse strand, counting down.
ACCTTTACTTCAATGCAATGCAATCTTGGAGTAGGAATATTTAAGTGGGGGGTGTAGTGGAGCACAGCCCCCCACATGGGGGTCGCAGGGGGGCTTGCCCCCCTGCCTACAGCATTTAGGTAAGTATAGTTTTATTATTTTTGTTTTATTATATTTTTGAAATTTCAAACATCGCTCATATGGTGTCGACCATATGGTGTTCGATGTTTGAAACTTTCGAAAATATAATATAGACCCACTAATAACACTGGTCATCAAAGAAATCATGTACTTTTTTCATTAAAATCTGTAAATATTACAGTTTTGGTATTATTCAGTAATGTGTTCCCAGCCAGGTACCAAATGATAACTCTGTTCATCCTATTTACAGGTAAATGGCTGTACAAAAGTGCCCTTCTACAGGGGCAATCTAGGATCATTTTCTGTTTCAGTGACTTGCTCAGAGTCATAGATTATACAAACAAAGAGTGAAGACTTCAATTCCAGGGCTTCAAGAAGCTGCTTATGAACAGCTCATAGCCTTAATCCTTTATGGTAACTACTGGATACAGTCTTACTAGAGTCATATTCATTGTTTTCAGCAACTTGCAAAGAATTGCATTCTGTTTAACACATTGTGGCACAGAAGTGGTTGCTGGGCACTGCCCATTTAAGGGTGCTAACTTTGAAAGAGGCAGGTAGATAAGAACTAGGTAGGAACTGAAAAGAAGGCTACTAAATGGCCATTACCCTGTCACTCAGCAGATTGACGGTCTTTCAGTATAAAGAAGTGAGGTTCATGGGTGGACTCTGGAAGGAGTTACCTTTGCCTGAAGGAAGGCAATCCAGAGAGTGAACCTGTGAAATGAGCTGTTGCCTTACAGAGGAGGAGTCTCTTATTTTACTTCCTGCCTGTGTGTAACTGCAAGGAAAAGGTACTTCATTTTATTATCTCTGCCCGTGTAAAAATGCAAAGAGAAGGTACTCAGTTTATTCCTGCCTATACAGAGGTATAAAGTGAAGCCACTTAAATTTAATGCTGTATGTGTGATCTCTGTAAAGACTGCTCATTTATAACTTGCCAGGTATTTTGTCAAAACTCAATGTGTAAAAGAACACTGCATCTCAGCTAGACTTGCTGGAAACCAGTGTGTGAGTTAATACTTCATCTGAATCTGAAAAAAACGTACCTACTGTATTTAACAAAAGAGGCATGGCTAAGTTTATGTGTCTGAGCTTTGTTATACAAAATGAAGTGTATTTATTGTATTTTATTCATTCAGCATATAAAAACTTGCTTTAAACTGACTGGTTCCAGTGTTTAGTTTTGCTATAAAACATAAACAATCACAAAAAACCTCTTTGTAATTATCTTACTTACAACAATAATATGCCTCACAGCCTTGGCTCCCAGGGAATAGAGGGATAAAGTCATGATTGTACTCTAGATGGCCTGTGTTCAACTAGCAGCATGGGAGCTGGGGATAATGATTGAGGAGGATGGCAGTGAGTGACCACTGCTGACCCTTTTTCATCCTGGAAGAATGAGACTGCTTGGTTCACTGCTGAAATGCAAGTTCATCTGCATGAAGACCCTAGTATGCCTTTACTGCAAGAGATATGTAATTTGGTTGGCAAGCTGTGCATGTGTGGAAGCACATATGCACCTCCTGGGGAGTGATAGTATAATTCTCAGGTTGCCTGGGGGCATAGAATAGGAAAAATCACAGGATATGCAGAATGGCCAACTCCCTAACACCCAACTGTTCCCTCCACTAGTAAAAGAACAGGCTGGAGACTTCTTGCTCTGATGGAGGAAGAAATGGGCTAATTGGCTGCAGTAAGGTAAGCTGTTTGGCTGATCCTATGGAGACAAAGAATAATATTGCCTCTTTTGTCTAATGATACCAAAAGTTACATTCTGTAGCACAGTGTGGATTTTCATACTTCTGGGAAGCATAAAAGGGTCCCAGAAATATATGAAAAGTTGTGCAAATAGTGTCAAAGTAGTAACATAAAATTATCATCATCATCTTCTTTTGGCTGTTCCCATTAGGGGTCGCCACAGCAGATAATGTTTCCATTTCTTCCTGTCCTCTGCATCATGCTGTTTCACACCAACCACCTATATGCCCTCTCTCACCACATCCATAAACCTTATCTTAGGCCTTCCTCTTTTCCTCTTACCTGGCAGCTCCATCCTTAGCATCCTTTTACCAATATACCCAGCATCCCTCCTCAGCACATGTCCAAACCAACACAATCTCACCTCTCATGCTTTGTCTCCAAACTGTCCAACCTGAGTGGACCCTCTAATATACTGATTCATAATCCTGTCCATCCTAGTCACACCCAGTGCAAATCTTAACATCTTTAACGCTGCCACATCCAGCTCTGATTCCTGCCTTTTTGTCAATGCCACCATCTCCAACCCATATAACATAGCTGGTCTCACTACCCTCTTGTAGACCTTCCCTTTCACTCTTACTGGTACGTGTCTGTCACAAATCACTCCTGACACTCTTCTCCACGCATTCCATCCTGCATGTACTCTCTTCTTCACCTCTCTTCCACACTCACCATTACTATGAACTGTTCATCCCAAGTACTTAAACTCATCCACCTTTACCAACTCTACTCCATGCATCCTCACTATTCCTCTACCCTCCTTCACATTTACACACATATATTCTGTTTTAGCCCTGCTGACATTCACTCCTCTCCTCTCTAAAGCATATCGCCACCTCTTCAGGGTTTCCTCAACCTGGTCCCTACTCTCACTACATATCACAATGTCATTTGCAAACATTATAGTTCATGGGGCCTCCTGTCTGATCTCATCTGTCAACCTGTCCATCACCACTGCAAATAAGAAAGAGCTCAGAGCTGATCTTTGATGTAATCCCACCTCCACCTTAAACGTATCTGTCACTCCCACCGCAGTCCTCACCAATGTGAAACTACCCTCGTACATATCCTGTACCACTCTTACATACTTCTCTGCCACTCCCGACTTACTCATACAATACCACAACTCCTCTCTAGGCACCCTGTCATATTCTTTCTCTAAGTCCACAAAGACACAATGCAACTCCTTCTGACTTTCTCTGTATTTCTCCAGCAACACTCTCAGAGCAAATATTGCATCTACAGTGTTATTTCCTGGCATGAAACCATACTGCTGATCACTAATCATCACCTCCCTTCTTAACCTAGCTTCCACTACTCTTTCCCATAACTTTAAGCTGTGACTGATCAACTTTATCCCTCTGTAGTTACTGCAGCTCTGCACATCACCCTTATTCTTAAAGATAGGTACCAAAATACTTTTTCTCTACTCCTCAGGCATCCTCTGACTTTCCAAAATTTCATTAAACTATCTGGTTAAAAATTCCACTGCCATTTCACCTAAGCACCTCCATGCTTCCACTGGTATGTCATCTGGGCCAACAGCCTTTCCATTCTGCATTCTCTTCATAGCTGTCCTTACTTCCTCCTTGCTAATCTGTTGCACTTCCTGATTCACTATCCCCACATCATCCAACCTTCTCTCTCTCTCATTCTCTTCATTCAACAGCCCCTCAAAGTACTCTTTCCATCTACTCAACACACTCTCCTCACTTGTGAGTATGTTTCCCTCACCATCCTTTATTACCCTTACCTGCTGCACATCCTTCCCAGCTCTGTCCCTCTGCCTAGCCAATTGGTACAGGTCCTTTTCTCCCTCTTTAGTGTCCAATCTCTCATACAACTCTCCATATGCCTTATCCTTAGCTTTCTCCACCTCACTCTTTGCCATGCATCTCATCTCCTTACACTCATGTCTACTTTCTTCATCTCTTTGACAATCCCACTTCTTCTTCACCAGCCTCTTCCTCTGTATACTCTCCTGTACTTCTTCATTCCACCACTAGGTCTCCTTGTCCTCCTTCCTCTGTCCAGATGTCACACCAAGCACCTTTCTAGCAGTCTCCCTTACTAGCTCTGCTGTAGTTACCCAGCTATTCGGTAACTCTTCACTGCCTCCTAGTGCCTGTCTTAACTCTTCCCTGAACTCCACCTCACAATCACCCTTTTTTAACTTCCACCATTTAATCCTTGACACTGCTTTCACACTCCTCCTCCTCTTCTTGATCACCAATGCCATCCTACAGACCACCATTCTATGCTGCTTAACTACACTTTCCCCTATCACCACTTTACAGTCTCCAATCTCCTTCAGACTGGCCCTCCTACATAGAATATAATCCACCTGTGTGCATCTTCCTCCACTCTTGTACATCACCCTATGCTCCTCTCTCTTCTTAAAATACGTATTCACCACAGCCATGTCCATCCTTTTCGCAAAATCCACGATCATCTGACCTTTTGCATTCCTCTCCTTAACACCATACCTACCCATCATTTCCTCATCCCCTCTGTTCACTTCACCAACATGCCCATTGAGGTCCACTCCAATTACTAGTCTCTCACCCTTGGGTACACTCACCACCACTTCATCCAACTCACTCCAAAATTTTTCTTTCTCATCCATCACACACCCAACTTGTGGAGCAAATGACTAACAACATTCATCATTACACCATCAATTTCAAGCTTCATAAACAACACTCTATCAGACACTCTCTTCACCTCCAAAACACTCTTGGCATACTGTTCCTTTAGGATAACCACTACCCCATTTCTCCTGCCATCCACACCATGATAAAACAATTTGAACCCACCTCCTATACACCTGGCCTTACTTCCCTTCCATCTGGTCTTTTGCACGCACAATATATCAACCTTCCTTCTCTCCATCATATCAGCTAGCTCTCTCCTTATACCAGTCATACTCCCAACATTCAAAGTTCCTACCCTCACTACTACACTCCTAACCTTCCTCCTCTCTTCCTGCCTTCAGGCATGCCTTCCCCCTCCTCTTCTTCTTCGGCCAACAGTAGCCCAATTTCAGCCAGCACCATGTTGGCTAACAGTACTGGTGGCGGTCGTTGTTAACCTGGGCCTCGACCGATCTGGTATGGAAATATGAAATGTTCTCCACATAAGTAATTTGCAGAGGTTTTACACCGGATGCCCTTTCTGATGCAACCCTCCCCATAAAATTATCATTGTTATTAAATAATATCCATAAAATATCATGCAGAGGTCATTGTAAAGAATGTGATGTTTCTTTAAATGATTAGCATTTAACTGAAACTGTACCTGTCCCTTTAAGAACAGAAAGATGACTGACTATATTAGTAAGAGAAGGCTTGTCTACTGAGCTAGTGAGTGTAATATAAAAAGAGGGATGAAAGAAGTTCAAACAGACAACACTTACTCTTGGGGAGTGGACTTGGTGTACAGAGCAGCAGCTCTTGGAGAATCAGCTCAGAGAAGGAAGACCTGGACAGAGAAATTGAAAACTGTTCCTTGCAGAGTAATCCAGAGAGATTTATAGAGATATTGTTTCCTACCAGTATAATACTGAGTATAAGACTGAATTAAATGTTCTTGCTATATTTTTGTTTAAACCACTATACTTTATTTTGCTTTATAAAGCCTGCATTTAATTTTATTTATATATATAATAAACATAATTTTTTATAAGACTGGTGGTCTCAGTCTCAACTGATTTAATGTTCCACAGCTGTGGATTGCAGCAGGCATGTTTGTATAAGTTGTTAATACAGAGTCCTGAAGCTATACTTATTGCTACCAACATGAGTGTAATTTCCACAGACAGAAGCTGAGAAAAAACACATTTTTTGTGGTCTGCTATTTTTTTTTCAGTGACCCTTTGTGTGAATCTATTTGCCATGATCACCAAGTTAGATCAGTTATTACAGAACACAGCAATTACAGCCAAGGGGATAGTCATGGTACCCCAACAACAGTGCCACTATTACATGTACACACACACACACACACACACACACACACACACACACACACACACACACACACACACACACACACAACACACACAAAACACATAAATAAATTACTTAGAAGTAGGATCTTGATGCATGTATTATTACCTTTGAATGATATGGCCAACATGAAAGGTGGGACTGAGCTTATTGGTCCATGATCATACAAGCCCAGCTACCTGGAGTACCACGGAGATCATTCACAGGCATCGAGTAGATTGATTACTAGGACTATGATACAGTCAGAAAAGTATTACTTGTAAGAATTGGTGTTAAACCAGAAATACAACTTCAAATGTATAATAATTGAACATTTTCTCATAAAATTGCAAGGTCACAGTTAAATAACTTAAAGCTTATTATTACGCTATGGTTAAATCTTGGGGGTAAAGATAACAGGAAAGAACACAAAAAGAAATGAGGGTAAGTGACAAATTCAAAACATTTTACCAACTTCTTTAAGAGAATGGGGGTGTCAATCTGAGCCTAAGAACTCTGAAGGTTTTATAGTGCTTGTAGAAAGACCAGCAGTGGCCCATGCTATTTGGCTGCAGGACTGCAGCCCCCCCCCACCCCCAGCTGAGAAAACCAAAATTAAAAAATCTCAGAACTCACACATGCATGAGTGTTAACTTGAATCTGGACTGCTGTTTAACCAGTCCAGATTCAGAAGAAGGCAGCAGTCTTACAGATGCCCCAGAAGTCTATGTGGTTACAACCACATAGACTGGAAGGGGATCAGACTGCAAGTTCTGCAGTCTGTACTCAGAATGGAATTGGCATTCTGGCTCCGAGAACAGGCTTATGGAGGAAATGGGACTACTGGCTGTTTTTTATGGAGAAAATGGCTGCTTTTGCTTGAAGAGGAATACTTTTGCAAACCAGGTACATGCTGTGTGTGTGTGTGTGTGTGTGTGTGTGTGTGTGTGTGTGTGTGTGTGTGTGTGTGAAATACCCAAGTTAAGTATAACTGGTGGCTAGACAGAGTAGCTCAGGTTCAAACCCTCAACCTTGGGTGCAGGTAACAAGAGCTTGAATTCCCTACCCACCAACACTTGTGAAAAGCATTCAGATTTTTGCCTCATATTTTTTGTTCTGTTCTGTTCCTCATAAAATCTGTGGTTTTAGAGTTTTCTGGATTTTCAGACATTTGCATTTCAGACTTCATATTCTTTAGAAAATACATGGTAACACAAAACTATTATTCTAGCAATTTTATAAGATTAATATTTGAAATTTGTCCCTATTTGTGTGGCTGTATTCCCCCATTATTGGCTTTGTGCAGGGTTTTTTATGCTAAGAGGTTGAGAGCTACGGTGAGAACTGAATTCACTGAATATGTTTGGGGGCTATATTCCCTCATTATTGGCTTTGTCCAGGTGTTTTGTCCTAAGAGGTTGAGAGCTATGGTGAGAACTGAATTCACTAAATGATAGCCATTTAAGTTTCAGTCTTCCAGCCTTTCAAGAAACAGCTGATTTGGCATAGTGATATGTTGCTCTGACTGTAGTGCACAGGGTCTTGGGTTCAAGACTTGACAGTGAAATGCATGATGGTAGCACAGCACTTTATTCTAGCAACTTTCCAAGGTTATACAAACAATGTTTAAAATGTGTCCCTGGTTTTTGGTCTTTTGTCCCCCAACCCCAATAAATGTTGTTTTTTTCCAGATTTCTTGTGCTCATGGGCTGCAAAGTTGAGAGATACAGTTGAGTATCAAGTGGATTTTACAAGGATCTAAGAGCTTCAGGGGAAGAGAAGTTTAGTGCTGCTTATGACAAGTCTTCTCGCACAACAGGTAGTGTACTTGCTTTCAGTGTAGAAGGCTGTGGGTTCTACTCCTGCAGTAAGTAGATCCATTGCTGATAACTGTACTGTGTTGTACTTTTAAAGGGGGGTGGATGCTGCAGTCCTGAGAATGTCCTCTTTGGTGGAGATACCTAGTAACTATCAACCTGTTATCAGTTTGCCATCCATTCCCTATTGCAATATTACTAACATATCATTTTTTAAATGTAACATCGGCAATATATTCCTCAAGGGCAACACACACTTTATTTGTAGATGAAACAATGAAATATAAAGTTGTTTGCTAGCAGCAACCTATTCATTAGTTACAGATCTCTTTAATGTGGAATTATTTAGATGACTTTCTCTTCTGCAGAGGTTGTGCATAGTTACTGATACAGGTGGATTGTAGAAGTTTGAGTAGACTTTTATGTTGGAAATGTTCTGAACTGGGCAGTTTTGGCATTATTGGCGCATGCATTTTTTCATTGTTTACTGGAAAAATGTTCAAAACAATAAATTTAAAATGTCCTCTAACAACTGTACTGTATTATGCACGAGATATAATTTAATACAGTCAAGAAGGTGTATCAAAGAACATATGTATGTTTCATGTGAAAGGGCCCTATGATTTGAAAACTGCCCAAAGTTCATCTTTATCTGCCACTGGCCAGATGTATTTTCTTTGAATTTGGGTTTCAAAGCTGTTTCAAAGGATATGAGTTTCAAAGGCAGAGAAGTTTTAATGCTAAGTCTATTTTCATTGTGAGACTGCATTGTTTTGTTTAGCAGATGTCTATTAGTGTTTGTTCTGTAAAATGTAAAATAAAACTTTTAAATGAAAAGCCAGATCATCGTAGAAGTAAAGCAGCATGCACATTACAGTGTTTATGGTAAATGAGGTGAAATAGCCAAGTAATGGGACATTGGAATGGCTGCAGAAGGGAGGCCCCATTTGACCATGATTTTGTGATGGGGGAAGGGTGGCAAACTCAGACATCCCGGCTGAACTATACCTCTCAACTGTCCAGATTTTCACAGAATGAATAGATTTTTGCTTCTTATTTTTGGTTTGTTCCTCATAAAATTTGTGGTTTTCTGGCAAATCATTTAGGAATTAAGTCACTAAATAATGACAGAGATTGAGTTTCAGACTTCATACCATTCAGAAAAATGCATGCTAAAGCAAGAACTGTTATTCTATCAACTGGCTAAGTTTATACAACATAAATTTTAGTACTGTCTGTAGGTTCCCTCAGTATATTTGGCTTTGTCCAGATTTCCTGCATTAAGAGGTAGAGAGGTACGCACAACTAAATCACTTAATAGAATTAGGTATATCCAAACCTCTCAACTGTTCCCAATTTTGGCTGAAAATGTTGCTCTCCTCCTAATAATTCCTCTGTAAAATGGTAATTTTGGAAGAAAATGTGGAAGGTTTACAATTAAGAAATAATTAAAACAATAAGTGAGAAGGTTACTGAAAAAAACAATCAGTAAAAACAAAATGAAAACTCCAGCAAAGCTAGAACTTCCACTGAATGATCTCCCAAACCTCCTGTATCAGAGGCACATGGGATATATGCAAATGACCCTTATGAACATCAGGTGTTTTAGCTAATTAGTGATTCAGAATGCCCATGACTTTTTTCGTTGATTAATAAACAATTTCAGACCAATAAAGCCAACCCCTACTAGCTGTGGATATGCATATTTTGGGCTTGTTATGACCTCGTCAGCTCAGCACAAGCAGAGTGTTTGACAATAAGTGAGAATGCAAATGACCCTTATGAACATCAGCCTGTTCTCATAAGGGTCATTTGCATATATCCCATGTGCTTCTGATACAGGAGGTTTAGGAGGTCACTCAGTGGAAGTTCTAGCTTTGCTGGAGTTTTCATTTTGTTTTACTGATTGGTTTTCAGTGACTTTCTCACTTATTGTTTTAGTTTGTTGTTTGGGATATTTTTGCAGTGCCCTAATGATAATGGACATTAGCTGGGTATAACAGCCCTGTGTTTCTTATGCTTATTCAAACACTCTGCTTGTGCTGTGCTGATGAGGTCATAACAAGACCGAAATATGCATATCCACATCTAGTGGGGTTTGGCTTTATTGACCTGAAATTGTCCATTAAGCAATGAAACAAGTCATGGGCACTCGGAATTGACAATTAGCTGAAACACCTGATGTTCATAAGGGTCATTTGCATATATCTCATGTGCCTCTGATACAGGAGGTTTGGTAGGTCAGTCAGTGGAAGTTCTAGCTTTGCTGGTGTTTTCATTTTGTTTTTACTAATTAAGAAATAATTGTAATGACCAGAGTTATAAATTACTTTTATTTCAGAAATGCATGTACATTTTCTTATTTTGTCAGGTGCTCAACTTAACAGTACTAATATTAAAAAGTGTCCCTTCTTTGACAGGTTTCCAGCTGTATTGTGTGGCTGTTTTATATTTTCGCATCACATTTTTGGTCTGTTTTTCATAAAATTGTGGTTTTCTGGCAAATTAGTGGCAAATCATTAAATATTGAAGTTAGAAAATAATGACAGACATTTGAGTTTCAGATTTCATACCTTTTAGAAAATTCATCCTAATGCAAAGCCTACTATTCTATTATCTTTCCATGTTTATAAGAGCAATATTTAAAAATTGTCCTTATTTTTCAGCCCTTGTCCTGATTTCTTGCTCTGAGGTTGAGAAGTATGACAAATGTGTCAAGGCCATCACAATCAGCCAAAGACATTACAAATTGTGACATGCTTGTTGCAACCCAATCTACCATGTAGTGACTCTGGATTGGCCAAGCAAGGCAAGGAGCAGTTATGCAGTGTAGGTGTGCAGAGTATCCCCCAACCAGGGTAGATACAAGTACCACAATTTCTACTTTTATTCTTGTTTATTCAGAAAGGAAACATTTCAATACTTCACACTGTGCTGTTAGGATAAGAGTTAACATTTCTTTTCTGACAATGCACTCATTAGCTAGGCTAATGAAAAATAATGCTTCCAGTTGGGAGAGAGGAGGCAGTAGCATTACTAAAAGTGAGAGTATTAAGCTTATTTCCAAATTACACAACTGTGGGTACTTAGTTTTTCAACTATCATTGATTTTGCAGAATGTTCTGGTTTTCTGTCATATTTTTATACTATTGATTTATGTTTATTATTATTCAGAAAATGCATGTTGTTGTATTGCCTGTTGCTCTGTGTTTAAGTACCATTGCTTTAATGACCATCAGGTAAGCTTGTCTGAGATTGTAAGATGCAAGTAAGCTTTAATAAGCATACTGTTAAAGAATTAACAACATTGAAAGCCTTTTTGTTGTTGCCATGCAGGGAATATTTACATAACTAGATAACATATAAGCCTTAGGTATTGAAATGCATATGACAGTATTTGTAATAAAGGACAGGATTACAGTATTTTCAGAAGCTTACTACATTTGTTAAAGACTTACAGTCATCTTTGCAGGCTGTACTAGTAAACTAAACAGAATGCCAGTCTATCATGTGTGGTCCATAACTTGTGCAGTAATCCTTTAAGTAATTTATCTTGAGCTTGTTTCTTCTTTGCTGTTCATTTTTTATTTTGACCATGTTTTCCCCATGAAACAAATAGATAGTTGTTGTCAGGCAGCAGGTCTTTTTCGGATAAGAAACGTTTTTTGCAAGTGGGGGTATCACAGAGATTGCAACTTTCAGCATGTTACTTGATTTTGACTGGCATTCCAGTAATGTATTTAAAAAGTAATTGATTTTTTCATGCCTCACAACCTTTTTGTTTCCATCTAGATATTAAGTAATCTGTCATATAGCTAATGCAGTGAAATATTTTTTTTTCTTCTACACTCCATTTTGGCTTGATTTGACTCTCATAATGATGGTTTGGCACCCAGGGCAGCGTATTTAATTAAAGTCCCAGTTTTTGTGGTTATGAGCATATCCCCACCCCTTTCTAGTTGATCATGCCCCTTCCCATTGGCCCCACCCATTCAACTGTCTCCTGCAGCCCCGCTTTGATTTGAAGTCACCAGCCACCACTGAGAAAGACTGTTATATTTAACAATCTACAGAAATGAGCAGTCAAGAATTGCAATAATACCTGTGTCGAATGCTGTTTACAAACTTATCGGGTGTAGACATACTCTGCTCAATATATGGAACTACATAACTAGATTTTGTACTAGTGTTAGCAAAATTGTTTCGTCCATGAAAGTATAAACTCTGAAAGGTATGCAGCTAGTAATATTACGTCTCTAGGATGTGATAATATATCTGCTAGAATAACTGCATTCTGTTATTCTGCAATTGCCAACTTAACTAAATGTATTGTCTTAAATGATGGCAGAGAGCTGCATAACCTGTTAGACTCAGGCACTGTGGTAACATTTATAAAAGGGAGGAATGTATACAGGAAGAATATAATTAACAAAGCAGTAGCAGTATAAATGCTTTTATGTTGATAAGGAACAGAATCCATTTACTCAAAAAAAGAAATACAAGCTAGAAGACCACGGAATCTGCAGCTTGAGTATTCACAATCTTAATTGCCAAGATGATAAATTTGCAGTCAAGTGAGATACACAAAATAAGTGTTTTTGCAGTGTTGCACAACAGCCTGCACCCCTCCATACTCCAATATTCTGATACCAAGGCATCTCAGAGGAAGGACAGTCACTAAAATGTAATGTAATACACTCCCTCTCCCTTTGAGGTGCACTAATCACACACCACCTAGAACATAGGAATGAGTTCATAAATCTCACTGAAGCAAAAGTTAACTCCAGTGAATGCCAACTTGAGGAACCATATTTAAGCACGAGCATTGGATTTTGGAGATAGAGCTAGTGAAAGTCAACTGTTTGCAGTATCTATGAAAAATAGCTTGCAATGTGTTTGCATTATCACTACCTTTATGTTAAACAGATACTGAAAAGCAATCACAGATGTGATCTAGCAGAGTATTGCATTGGTTTGTTTTATTATTTATTTATGTATTTATTGATATTTGTTTACTGAAAAAGTTTGACTGGACACAGGTACCCTTTTTCAGTGGTGGCCTGGGGAGAAAAACTTCAAGGTATCATATTTAATGCAATCAATATTTACAGAAACAAATTTTATAATGCAGTTTCAGTGAATGCATAGCATAGTAGTATAATAAAATTTGTATTGATATTCAAAAACATTCAATTTACAAGTCTTGTATTGAGACTTTTACAGACAGAAGAGTGGTGTATAATACAGGTAGGAGTAATTTAGGAAATAAAATAGAGGTATTAGAGGGGATAAGCAAGTTTAAGTGTTATTAGAAAAGTAGTGATGGAATGGTAATTTGGTTGGGCTAATTCGAAGTAGGAATAGTAGTTTAAGTATTACAATAAAGTGAATTATTAGATGGGGATAAGCAGGTTAAGTAACTTAATACTTTAAAGGGAGGTATAAGAAGGTGATAATGGATGTTAGGAGAAGCTATGTCCCAGATTAGGAGAAGGGACAAACCATGAGGCAGAGAGGAAGTCTTTTAGTAATGGATTGAAATGAAGGTGTGTAATAGGCCTGATTGATAAAGGAATTTTGTTCAAAATTCTAGCTACACTATTGGAATAGAGACTGTCCACCAGCAACCCTTTGTGATTTGTAGATGGTAAGCAGTTGTTTTCTTATTTGAGCAAAGGAGACAACTTGGAAGATAGTATTTGATTAGGGGTGTAATTGCTGGGCAGGCAGATAAGGTGTGGACGATTTTATGGGTTAAGGTGAGCTGAGTATAAGAAAAGTGGTTAAGAAGCTCAAGCCGGTTAAATGTTTTTAGTGCTGAACAGTGATAGGTGTGGTAAGGTTTGTTACAAGTGAATCTGGAGACTTTGTTATAGCATTACATACCACATAATTACTCATATTTATTCATTGCGATAGAAGTACTTTCTTTTCCTTTCATGATGACGCTTCCTTTTCAATCATGTCAGCATATCACTGCTTCTGATTATAATTATATAACTGGCTAGTCCTTGTCTGTCACATTACCTCATCTCTTTCCTTTTTCACATTATCATGGTACTAAACAGGTGGCACAAAAAATAGTTATGCTTTTTCCAGTGTAGATGGCATTCACTGCATGTAATATTTTTTCTGATGAAATATGCTGAATATTTGTTGAAATATTCTTTTAAATCTTGGGCTTAGCTTTTTGCTGTTTGTATACTTGCTATATGAATAAAAAAATAAATAATATGCAGATAATTTAGAACAAATAACTGTGGGGTTAACAAAAGGAAAATTCTTACTGCAAATATTTTTATGTTAGTTGAAAGGTGGTGCAGCAGTTAGCGTTGCTGCCCCCCAGCAAGAGGTTCTCTGGTTCGATCCTCGGCTGGGTTGCCTTCTGTGTGGAGTCTGCGTGGTCACGTGGGTTTCCTCTGGATGCTCCGGTTTCCCCCCAAAGACATGCTGTAGGTGGATTGGACACTGTAAATTGGCCCTAGGTGTGTGCGTGTGTGTGCCTTCTTTGGAAGATGGTGCCGGGCTGGCAACATGACACTGTAAAACTCCACTGCCAATCATGAGCAGACAGGTCATCTGCTGTGGCGACCCCTAACCGGGAAAAGCTGGAAGAAGAAGTTATAAGACCTGTTCAATGTACACATGAGACAGGGTATACATTTTGAGGGCTGTGTGTGTGTGTGTGTGTGTGTGTGTGTGTGTGTGTGTGTGTGTGTGTGTGTGTGTGTGTGTGTGTGTGTGTGTGTGTCTGTAGGGATAAAAATGAGAAATTGCTGCAATAATTATGGTAGGAAAATACAAGCCCATAGCTTTAGAAGATGTAAGTGGCATAAATCCACCTTTGGTAAATTCTGCCTTCTTCCCTCAAAAAGTAGAACAAGCCATATGTCCCTCTATGCATTTTATTATTTCTTAACTAGCATGCTGCAATATAATAATTTATATCAACATTCATGCCACAATTGCTACTTGTATTCTTGTTTATTCAGAAAGGTAACATTTCAATACTTCACACTGTGCTGTTAGGATAAGAGTTAACATTTCTTTTCTGACAATGCACTCATTAGCCAGGCTAATGAAAAATAATGCTTCCAGTTGGGAGAGAGGAGGCAGTAGCATTACTAAAAGTGAGAGTATTAAGCTTATTTCCAAATTACACATCTGTGGGTACTTAGTTGTATTTCCAGGACTATGACAAATAACAATTACTAAAGTGTTTTAGTGACAACAGGGTACATCTAAGGAATGCATTTGGCAGCCTGAATATGTGTTCACAGGAAACAAAATCATTTATTGACATAATAAAGATGTAGTTGGTTCTCAAGAGAATAAGGAGAATTGGCAAACATTTATATTCTGAAATTGCTGACAGGCTGCTAATTGTATTGGCCTGACAGCAAACAAGAAACAGATATATCCAGTGAACCAGGGTTGTAGCCAGAGATTTACATTTTGTACTCAAACTTAATGTTGCTGCCCCCACTACCCACTTGTCAGTTTAAAAATGTACAGAGCCCTCAAAATGGCACCCCCAGATACATGGGAAGAAGCATGTTATTTTCAACTGTTACAATTTATTTCCATAAAAAAGCTAATTTTAGAGGTGTATTCCTTTTGCATAACAATTATTTGTGTACAGCTATACTGTGCATATTCATTTACACAGTTCTAAACATTCTGTGCTTTTTGAGTGTTGACATTTGCAAGAGATGCTCAGAAATAAATGTACTCATTTCAGTACACGGAGTATGGCTAGCTACACCCTTGCAGTGAACTATTCCTTCAGGGAAAAGGTGAGTTTAACTGAAACACATTTTTGCTGGAGGCATATAACAAATATGCAGATAAATGAACTGATATGGGTGAGAGACAGAATCTGTAGCAAATATGATAAGAACAATGGAGTGTGGGATGTTCTGTCATGATAAAGCTTAATGATGTAAGCAAAATACTGAGCTGACAAATTAAATTAGTTACAAAGAAACATTTGTGATAGTACTTGTCTTCTCCTGCAGAGGTTATTTTCCTTTGTTTCTTTAGTACTATATTTGTTTATGCCATTTTGTAGTCTTTGATAGCGGTGTGTATCAATGACATGGTTATTACTGTTTTTTATTTCTAAAGGGCATTGTGCGTTTCTTATGGCCAATGTAGTGTATTCCTTAATTTGATGTGATCTTAGCAAATCACTTCGTTTCCCTAAAATTCAACTTTTGTTTTCTAATATAATTTTTTTTGAATAATTTTTATTTGAATTTTACATTTATATAAATCACAACCATTTCCATTCTTGCAACATGACCATAAGTGAGTGTGATACACTGTAATCAATACAGTAACATGTAGGTCATAAAACATATCTATTTACACTATATATTTAGATGCT
This sequence comes from Protopterus annectens, assembly GCF_019279795.1. Lineage (NCBI taxonomy): Eukaryota > Metazoa > Chordata > Ceratodontiformes > Protopteridae > Protopterus > Protopterus annectens. Next base: position 615,349,351 of record NC_056734.1, on the reverse strand, counting down.
TTCTCAGTCAATTCCTTTGTTATAAAAACAGCACATACAATAACGATTTCAAGTCCATCCCCAGGATTCACTAATCTTCTGTGTAAGACTAAATTAGTCTTACACGGAAGAGCCAGTCTAAGAGTAAGATGGCAGCGCACCATGCATATTAATGAAGGCATGCTGCCTCAACTCTAAAACTAACATGGAGCGTGGACGAGTGTAGGGGGCGTGTCAGACTGCCGATCAGTCTAAAAATTCACGTCCATGCAAGTTTGAAACTCGGGAAATGTCTAGTTATATGAGCGAGTCTGCTCACATGTGTACATTCTAACACTACACTCTCCCATTTAGTAAACCCCGTACAAATATAAAAAAGTAAAAGAAATGTTTTTTTTTTTTCATTTCTGATATAGCTTCCCATATTTGCTTGTGTTTGCGCGGGTTTGCCCATTGCTTAGCTGCAGTTAGCAGTTTAGACACCAAAAAGGATAATAAGAAAAATATATGCAAATTAAGTGAAATAGCAATAGCGTAGTGGTTAGAGCCTTCGCACAAAGAGGAGGCCTTCCCGGTTCGAGTCCCGCCACTACACTTTTTATTTTCTGTTGGAAATCTGTATACAAAAATATTTCCTGACATGTATTATTTAAAGTTTTGTAAAAAGCATTGAAATGTTATATGCAGTAGTGAAAGAATTATATATATATATATATATATATATATATATATATATATATATATATATATATATATATATATATATATAAATATATATATATATCTAGGAAGGTGAAATGGTTATGCATACTGATGCATGAGTAACTTATTTTAAGCAATGTAAAGCACTGCTAAGCATATTTTACCAATATTGAGCATATTTATATTTAATTCCTTGTAGCTTGAGCACTGCAATAACTAACGCAATGTCTTAGCACGGAGCTGCACATCGCACCATCTAGCACAACTATAACACGTTTGCACATAGCTGCGCACCGTGCTAACCAGTACAACGTCGGGCAACATCGAGCAACACTGAGCAAAGTTGGGCAAAGTATAGCAAAGTCGGCTAAACACAGCCACACCTCCTTTACTGTACCTTAACCATTCAGGTCTGGCCAGTAGAAAAATAAAAAGCAGTGACAGGGCTTGAATCTGGGATACTGTGCACTATAGTCACAGTACATAACCACTAAGCCATGACAGCATTTTATAACCATGCACTTTCAACAGACACATATCTATCAAAGGAATATTAAACATTGCTAACATCAGCTAAGCAGGTGTGCCTACAGCTGCGTTATTTCAAAGCTGGCCAATCACAAATAAGTGCGGGAAATGAGGCATATTTAAGCTCCACAGGTGGGAATACTTGCCATAACTGGTTGTAGCTCCCTTCTGCAGTCAGCATGGCCGGTGTTGGAGAAGGCACTCGATTTCGAGCGCAACATTGGGGCATTGAGGAGACCAAAGTAATGGTTTGGCTCCTTGTCCACAATCATGAGGAAAGAATCCAGCGGGGCCAGTACCAGGACACCCAATACAAAACAGAGGCCTGGAACTGTCTAGCTCATGATCTCACCAGTGCCACTGGCATTCCTCGGACTGGTGAGCAGATCAGGCACCATTACTCTGACCTGAAGCAATGTAAGGAGGATCAACTGGACCAGTGGATCCAGGAGGCTTGTGGGATGGCAAGTGCCCCAGTACTGAGTAAGTAGCCATTGTATTAAGTAGTTAAGAATTGCTATGCTTGTCTATACTATGGATAGGTATGTCTCAATATCACTGCATTTACTTCACAGCTGCAGGTGTCCGAGCTATGAATCAGCAAGCCCATGAAGATAGGCTGCAAAGGCTGCATCACCAGGCAGGTTAGTAATTATTCTGCATGTACTGTTATATAAAATACATGAGACAGCCTTCAAAAAAGTGTTTTAACCCAATAAATAAATGTATAATAATGCTTTAATAATTATTCTGCATGTACTGTTATATAAAATAAATGAGAGAGCCTTCAAAAACGTGTTTTAACCCAATAAATAAAGGTGTAATAATTCTTTAATAAAGGTATAATTCCTGGAGTCTGTCTGTGTGATTTTCTTTGATATGTTGTTGTACTGTTGCATTTTAGAAATAGTACTGTTGTATTAAGCAGTGTTAACCCACACTTGGGTAGGCCCATATAAAGTGAATGAAGGGAGTGCCAGTAGCTTTTATGCATATTTACAGCCCTCAATTGTTGGTTCATGCCCAGCATGTACAGGTTAATCTGGCACATGAGTAGCTTGGTATTGTGTTCCCCAGAAATGTCAGTGTGCTGCCAGAAATGTAGGGAGCTGTTAACATATAACTGATAATTTCACCTGAACATATCTAGATCATTATATGAAAGTAGAGCTGTCAGTGTACCATCACAGCAGTAGTGTGTGTGAGCAACTCTCAATATATATAGCAGTAACATCTGCATCCTGGACAGTTTGTATGTCAGATACAGCTCATGTATATAATGATCTAGCAAAATCCAATTGCACAATAGAAGGACATTAGGTAGTGTAATAATACATGTAAGGGACATATAACTGCAGTTAATAGGAATGTAGTGTAAACTAGAAGGATACATAAGTTGTTAACTGAGCTATCTTTTTCCACTCTCGAAACCCGGACCTTGTACACACTACACTGCATGAAGTACCACTAAGCCACAGTAGATATACAACAAGTTGGTGCTGAAATAAATATATCAAGCATCAGAATGAGTGAATGTAAAGGAAAAATAGGAATGCCATACCACACAACTTGTTCTGTGGATCTTTACCAACTGTTGTTGTGGGATTACATTACATGGCTGTGATAAGAGAAGCAGCCATTCTAGCAGAAAATAATGTTACACCATCACTTTACAACCCCCACACAGTATCATAGCAGGACAAACACTGGTATATCTGTTTAGGGCAGAGGCCATACCTCCCAAGTGCCCCTAATTTTCAGGAATTTCCCTGATTTTGAAACAAAATTTAGCTCTGTTCCTCTGAATCCCTCTGAAAACAACTGACTTTGGCCAGAAAGGTGGTGAACTACACATAATGAGTAATGACAATAATTAAGAGTTAGACACTTCTTTTACTTCAGAAAAGGTGTATTAATCCATATGCTCTGGTTCTCTCAAAGTCTCAATTTAATGGCACTAATATTTTAAAGGTGCCCCTGACTTTGTATCTACTTTTCCCGGAGTCTGTTCAAATATATACCCGAGTGTTTGAGAGGTCTGGCAGAGGCAGAAACACAGAGGCATATCAGCCTTTCTGCTGTTACACACTGTGCAAATAGCTTTGGAAGGAGTTTCGGAAGCATACCCTTATGTAGGAATACAACACTGAAATACAAAAGGATGTAGCCATGTACTGGTAGCAACCAACTGTAACAATGCCATTGCTCTAGTGCTGAAAAGACCTGTGTGGTGCACAGACAAAGAATAACAGGCTAATCTCTGGCTACCATGTGGATAGGTCCACAGTTGGGAGTTACGCAGACAGACTACTTGCCTTGATAAACTAACATGTACACAGCAACCCTGTAAGTCCAGCAAGATAAAATTCACACAATAATACGTACGCTCTCTGTACTTCTGCACCCCCACACAAATGTAGAATATACCTGTGTGTGCAGGGTGTAGGTACGCATGCTCACAGTACTGAAATGTGTCCAGTTTTCTTGAGCAGCTTGTGCTAATGGCAACACTAAAAAAGCACAAACTGTTTAGAACTGAGTAAATGAATATTCACAGTATAGCAGTTCACAAGCAATTCTTGTGCCAAAGGAATACATCTCAATAACTAGCTTTGTATGGCAGTTAATTGTAAAATTTGAAAAGAAAGTACATCCTCCCATGTATCTTGGGTTAGCATTTTGAGGGGTGAGTGCATTTCTACACTGACAAGTGTGTACTGGAAGCAGCAACATTTACGTCTGAGTACAAAATGTAAATCACTGGCTACACCCGTGGCTTCTGATATAAGAACTATACCAACCTTCTGTCTTAAACAATGATGTCCACAGCAAGCAAGGATGATCTCCATCTTGGAAAGCTGAAAGGGCCACGCCTACCTGAGTTAGCAATTTATAGTACTGGGTTGCTATGACAGTGATTACTGCAATTACTACACAGCAGGCTACATGCAATTAGCAAATGGTGGCCACTAATTGGTGCAGTGGCCATCACATGCTCATGTGCAAATACCTACAAAAGCAGGCTGCAATCGCTGCCAACAAACTCAATCACTCTATTTCAGACACTGACAGAGAGAGAGAGAGAGAGAGAGAGAGAGAGGCAGACAGAGAAAAGGAAAAAGAAAAAGAAATAATACCAAATCATACAAAGGAAAGGTATGTGACACATATGTATTTAGTGGCATGTAGTAGATGTTTTTGAAGAGTAGTCTACATAATGTGAACCATTCATATGTGGCAGCAGTACTTATCTATGCACAGATGTCCTGCTTAACTACTGCTATGGGCAATACAGTGTGTACCTGTGGGCAGTGGGACATACCTGTGAAATGTGTAGCTCAGCATTAAATGTCAAGTGAAATGTGTAGCTCAGCATTAAATGTCAAAGATCTGATCCATGTTATCTGTGTTCTGTACAGTAGTGTGGCCAATGGCTGTTGGGGGGATTAGCACTGACATTATATAAACATGGGTGTGACAGAACAACACATGCATGGTAGTCATATTAAAGTGTAGCTTAGCATTGGCAACTGCTGTAGCAGTCTAGTATGCTTATCTAGCATTTGTAGCTATATATACCCCCTCTAGTGTGTGTTCACATGTGACACCTGTTTGTGTTGCAGCAAGGCCCAACAGTTCAGCTGTGAGGTCCAGGGGCTTACAACAGTGTGGACCTTGTGTGTGTATGCCACACACATATGGAGAGATATATATGTGTCATATATATTCACATCTGTATATGTGCATAGAGCAGGGGACATATTGCAACTGTTTGTGAAGGGTGGAGATATATATGTTGGTGAAGTTTAGTATGCGCATATTTGTATGTAGGTTTTAGTGTGTGACAAACAAGGCAACATACAGTGCTGGTATATGACATGTGGTGGTTAAACAGTGTGGGTGGTTTGTTCAGTTTGCAATGTTGAAGCCAGTGAGGCCTGCTAAAGCTACCTGGGCTTTGAACACTTTCAATGCATTTCTCACAAGACTGTGCGATATTATTACATTACTGTACACCTCACATCCTTTGTATAATTGATATTCCCACTATGAAAGGTGAAATGTATATATGCCTACATATATATGTATATGTACACCAATGGATGTGTATATGTATGTATATATATATATATATATATATATATATATATATATATATATATATATATATATATATAGAGAGAGAGAGAGAGTCATATATACTCATACACACCTACATCTACTTGTTGCAGTAGATTCTCTGCACTGTTGACTGACTGTGATGGTCAATGTGTTTGTGAATACGTCAAAAATATGTATTTGTGGGATAGCTTAGTGGGAAACTGTTTATGTCATGGTATTATGGGTCCTTGCTTTGATCCCAGCAAAAGCTGTGTATTTTGTTGCTAGGCAGAAAAAGTGCTATGGCATACAGTGTGATTAAGTCCCTTGGTTTTAACTGGGGTGTGTCATTGGAGGCTAAAGCACTACATCTATGATTATTGATTGGTATTGATGTTGAATCCAAATCCTGTGTGCACTGTAGTACTACTTGAAGCTCTGGGCCTGTACAGCAAAGTATGGTGTTTGTCCACATTGCTTGCATCCACTGTTTTGTGTGGACCCTGTATTCATCACAGATTACATTCCTCAAAATTAAGGCTTTGTAAGTACTGACACACAGTACTGTATAGTACACACATAAAGCTTATCTGGGTTGCCATACCTTTGTGTCCTGTAATTATGTCTGGTGTGTGTGTGGGTATGTCTGTAACATGTCCTCTGTCATATGTGTGGTAAAACATATAACTGCGTATCTAGCAACATTTATAGTAAACTACAGCAGTATGCGGCCTATATTCCCAATTGTGCACATATTTTGGCCACGGGTTTGCCATTAACAAGTTGTGTGGTATAATAGTAATACATTTACTGGACCTTACACTCATTGTGATGGATGATGTATTTCTTTACACATTAGCTTGATGTATACCTGCTGTGGCTAGGTGGTGCATTGTGTTGCATACAGTGTGCCAGCTACTCTTGCATAGTCTTATATAGTGATTTTATTTTATTGCTGTGCAGAACATGGTTCATTAGATAGAGGAAGCCAGGCACTTTCAAGCAGTTGGGTGAGCAGTGATAAGTGGTAGTTAAAGTGTTTCACTCTCAGTTAGCTAATAGGTTGCTATATATGGCAGTTCATTGATATCTGTACTGTATAATGTTAAATGTGCCATATGACTTGCTCAGACATATTTTGTCTTTATGTCTTCCAGGGATCATGGCACATCACAGAAATCCCAGCTATAGTGGTGCTGAAGATGAGATCATTACTAGCTGTATGATTCAGCACTACAGTCTAATGTTCTCATGAACCAGCCAGAAGCAGCAGGAGCGTACTGAAAGGTGGCAAGATGTTGTCCAGAGGGTAAATGAGGTAGGCCTGCATAACCGGACATATGAGCAGGTACGCCACCACTGCAGTGATATACTCAGACATGTCCGTCAGTGTGCTTCTGATGTGCGGAGACAACAGCTTGCAACAGGAGGTGGAGTTAATATTCATCCCCCCCTCAACAGAGTAAAGGAGCTGCTGCTGAGCCTCGTGGCACCTGCCCAACAACAACAGCAGCACACATACACCATGATGGAGGTTGGCGCCACCCAGCAAGCACACATGGAGCATGCAGGTAACATGTAATATATGTAGACTACTGTTATCTGTATTGGTAGATCATGCATATGTGAGATGTGGAGTGTGTAGTTAGAAGATGTTGTTGTGCAATACTGATCATTTGGAACAAAATCTGTAGGCCTGTGAATGTAAACCTTTGTTCTACTGTAAGATTGCAAACACACAGTAGCAATGCGACAGTTGTGGCCACTGACAAACTGTCTCATCTCTACGTAGGTCCCTCTGGGGTGACATTAAGGCAGTGGACAGATGCTGGTGAGTGTGTTCTACATTTATTATTGTAAATAAAAGGTGCATGTCATAGTTAAGGTGTAGGTCATGTACACATGTAACACACCTACCCATAATGCATGCTGTACATGTTTGGTGTAAGACCACACACATCTCACTAATCTAATTAGCTGCCTCAAACACATGCAATACCCAGACAATCTCAAACAAATGTGGCTGCACTGTAGTGACCATTGGATAGGCAAAGTTGATACTCAACATACACATAACATTCACAACTATGTCCTACACAGAGCATTTTAACATGCTACACATAAAGGATTCACAAACCCTCTGTAAAGACAAACTCCAGTATCCAAGATCTCATCCACACATTATACATAATATACCTGAGGGTTAAAGGCCTATCATGGGGCATTTAAACACTCTGCAACACACTACACATTCATGTCAGGGAATGCTCCTTATTGGCCTCCTTACAAACCCATGTAACAACTGGTTGTGAAATGATTAATGTAGCCAAGGTAGTACAGTTCCGGTACAGCATGATTAGTGCTGGTTTGGGAAACATTTGTAGCCTTGAGTGACCACATGATGCTTCATGATGATGGCCTATGGTACTATACCCCATCCAGTTATTGTAACCACAGTACTACATATAGCTTTCATTGCTATACACCTCAATGCTGTGTGTGTGCAAACATATACACCTCTAAACAATATGCATACCAATCACCATTTGCACAACTGACACATATATGTCTTTTGATGCTATTAAGTGGCTAGGTCATATGACACACATTGGGTATGTGTGATGTTTAAATATGCAGTTGTGTTTTAGCATGCCATGTCATGGATGACACTGGCATGTCCACAATATGATCTACACTCACCATAACTACTGTACATTGGGTATGTGGATGAATGGTATTCCATCAATTATACATGCACCACTGATGATGTTGTGTGAATACTCATCATGCATGTGCTAAAACTGTGTCCACAATTATTTGCTAAATACACAGAGGCTGTAATCAACATTGGATACCTATCTGACACACAGATACACATCCAGCCATGGTATCTAGACCTGTGAGTTATGGTGCACATTACAGAGTTTTGAATACTTGCACAGCAATGTTGTGTCCATGTATGCATTGTGTTCCAGGGGGAGGCCAATCACCTAATAACAAAACACATGCATCAACGCCATGTATACTGTTAGTAACAAGGACTGTCTACACTTGCACTGCATGCTGTTGAGCAACACATGTCCTGCATGCTGACATGTGTGATATGACTGTTTTGCTTGTGATACTGTACCCCACCATCACCTGCTATTCTGTATGTTCTGAGATTGCTGGTGTTTTGTGTTTGTGTGTGTGTGTCTGCTTTAGGGAGGATTGTATTTGTGTGTGTGCATGTGTGCATGTGCATGTGTATGTGTGCATGTGCATGTGTGCATGTGTGCATGTGCACATGTGCGCATGTGTGCATGTGCGCATGTGTGCATGTGTGCATGTGCGCATGTGTGTGTGCATGTGTGCATGTGCATGTATGCATGTGTGCATGTGCATGTGTGCATATGTGCATGTGGTCTGACATCATGTTCAGGTCTTAAAGTGTGTTTCCTGTTTTCCTCTCATAGGTGCTGAGGTGGGGCTGGTTCAGTACAGCAGGGAACCTGATGTCACTGAGACATACAGTGATCATGAGGATAGGTGTGTTGAGGCACAGGCAGGTTTGTCAGGGTCTGTTGTTGGGCCACCAATTGACAGTACACAAGTCTACACCCCATCCATGCACACAGTCATACTGCCTGTACATCCATCATCACCATTGCCCTTAGCTGAGGGACAGTGTACGGTTGGCACTGGCCAGGACAGTGTGGTATCTATGGCACATCTATCAGGACACAGCAGCTGTAGCCAGATGTCTGGAATGGTACCACATAGGCAGATGCCCAGGGGTTCTCGTCAGAGCACTGCTGGTCACCATGCCGCTGGCAGATGTGGCACAACTCTTTCAACCACACGCATGTTCCAGGCTGTTATGGAGGAACAGGCACGAATGGTGCGGTACACCAGACAGGGACTAGGGGCACAGAGGGCTCATAACACCTCTGTAAATTACAGTATATGTGACTTGGCAGGTGCCATATGTAATTACACTGAGGTCATTGATAGACGTTGGGGTGAGACATTGGATGTCCTCCACAATATCATGTCCATGTGTCAGGACAGTGCGGGACAGTTGAGACGTCAACGTGGACGCATGCCAGCAACATCAGCAGCTGGAGGTTGCCGTGGATGTCCAGCAAGTCACAGCCACTCCTGTAGTGCCAGTACCAGCCCCAGCAATGTTGGGGGGGCTGTCCATAGACCATCCTAGAAGACCACATGCACGTGGCTCTGGCCAGTCCCAACAGGGACCTGGATCAAGTGGACATATGTCAACCTCTTCGGATAATACCCAGTCTGGATTAGTACCTGATACTGTCTGTAGCACCCCTGCCAGGCACAGGTTCCATATCTGTGGCCAGAGATGGTGATCTGTAAAGCCTGTCAGGTACAATCTGTAGCTGTCCCACAAATCCCCGTATATGGCAGCCACATGGTGGAACTGTGTGCATGCAGACACACACACATAAACCAGAAACCTAGGGCAAACACATACCCACATACATTACATCAACATTGGCCCATAACAGTACTCATGGCCCTCACACACACACTCACATACACATGTCGATTGTATGGGTCAGTGTAGGCCTCTGGCAAACCAACAACACACCCTGTGCATATGATGAAACCTGTGCCACCTCCTGTCATCTGTAACATTGATGCAGGAACAAGCTAACATGGTGCTGATGCACAGGGTGACTTTGATAAAGTATAGCAATGGTTGAATGTGTAGCATGTTGTCAGCAGTAAAGTGTAATGATATCCTTGAAGGTGTAGCTGAGCAGGCATGATGCATTAAAGCTGTAATTAGAAATGTTGTATTGTTTCCACCAGTGTTTATTCCAATTGTGTTTTGTTTGCCCATGTGCCACTTGGCTGATGTGTGTAGTTGTGTCAGCATGTGTTATACAGTGGACAGTAAGTGTGGGGTGTGTGCAGCACAGATTTGCAGGTGTACATTTGTGAACATGGTGGAGGTGCACTGTCTGCATGTACGTGCATATTGGACACATGGGCAGGGTGACATGCCCTGTATTGGCCAGTTTTAACACTCCATAGTTTCTACTGGTGGCCAGTATGCATTGTACTACACATGTTTTGGAACTTGAGCACGCATGTGTGTGTATGACACGGGTTGACACTGTGCTGTGGGTGATGCTGTTGTTACTATCTGTCATTGGTTTGCATTACTAAGGTTAACACTGTCCCAGCTGCATAATCCTGTATTAATGCACACTGTTCACCTACAGGGTTGCATGGACTGTGCTATCACAAACACAAGTAAAAGTGCATTAGTCTCATGGACCCCTGCCATAAACTAAATATATAATAGAAGGTGTGATGTTATACCAAAAAAGAGTTACATACCAAAAAGGGATAACCTCTCTGGTCAGTATCATTGGGAAAATTCAATCCCTCAATAAACATACAAGGCAAGCTTCAAAATACAAAATGGCAATGATTCCAAAGACAACACTAAAACTTTCTTTACTGTTGTTCATAATCTACAGGGGAAATCTCAGATTGGGTCACAGTTAATGTAAATGGTCACAAAGTACACTTATCTGACTGACATTACCAATTCCTTGTCAGACAGTTTGAATGTGGATTTCACCACCCTGTCGCTATACAAGGGCAACATTTCCAGACCTGCAGAACGTAATACCTGATGATTCACAGACACTCTAGTTAAAACATCTCTTTAACAAGGTCCACACCACAGTAGCAATGGTACTGGACAGTGTCCCTGGCTGTGTCATACACAAGCTGACATATGAAGTCACCACTCACCTAAATGCTCTATCCAGATGGAGCCTCTATACAGGTTACATACATGTGGAATGAAGTATGGTAATGGTGTTCACAGTCCACAAGGGTTGAGCTACAATGTCTTCTTCTCCTTTTGGATGCTCCCATTAGGGGTTGCCACAGTACATCATCTGTTTCCATGTCTTCCTGCCCTCTGCATCTTGCGCTGTCATACCATCCACCTGCATGTCCTCTCTCACCACAGCCATAAACCTCATCTTAGGCATTCCTCTTTTCCTGTTACCTGGCGGCTTCATCCTTAGCATCTATTTCACAATTTACTCTGCATCCCTCCTCAGCACATGTACAAAACCAACTTAATCCTGCCTATCTGGCATGGTCTACTAACCTTCAAACCTGGCCTGACCCTCTAATATACTTATTCTTAAACCTGTCCACCCTTGTCACACCCAGTGCAAATGTTAACATAAATTGATTAAGGGTAGAACTACAACAAGTCTTGGAAACTCTCACCCTATAAGCCAGACCAATGTTTTTTGGAAGGATATGGAGCACAGCATTATGGAACTCATTAACAGAGACATTATGAACCTGCAAACACTGCACCAAACCCACTTAGGTTCACTAAAGGCCAGATCATGGCTCCTACACCTAGTAAACTTCAAGCCAGTCAACAAGGCTATAGGTGAGGGAGGGGAGGTCAACACAGCCAAACTATAGCTCACCAGCAAATCATACCCATCCCACATACTGGTATTAGACATAACCTCAACAGACTGACCATAAACGATTGTTAGATGATGGCTTGACAACTGACGCACAGATGTAGGACACACAGTAACATTTGCAGCCTCCATGTACTATTCTATGCCAGTAACAAGTGGTATTCACTTGCACTCAGTCCTGGGACCACTCCTGTTTGGCATATAGCTTTCTTAGGTACAAGCAAACACAGTAGGGATATGTCTGCCCACATTTGATGAAAATGCATACTGTGGGTTATACTTTATTCTCCAGATGACACACACATTCTCCAAAAGGGTATCATGCAGATAGATACCTGGTGTCAAATTCATGCTGTAAAGCTATAAGCCTACGAAAGCATAGTTATCTATTTTTAGAAAACAAAGTATCCCCAGAGTACCACATAGGTAGTAGACCCCAAAATGTGGAACAGGTACTAATGCATACATAGAGCCATGTGTTAAGTCATCTCTCCTTTGATAATCACATTACCAAATGGTTTTGGAAATCCCTCTGTGCAGCGCATAAGCAATAAAGGGTTTGCATGCAGATCCACAGAGGTTGTTGCACACCTGTAATGATTAGTCATCTTTGCCAGACTTTACTTGCTTTAGAACAGGTTTCAAATATACCTCAAGCATAAACCCTCACTCACACTCTTCAACAGAAACCGTGATGAGTGGATGTGAAACAGAAGCCATAGCCTAGGGATCACTGCAGTGGCTAAGCTTCTCACAAGCATACAGAAGTGACCTAAGGTCTGGAAAGCGCCAGCATGCTCTGGCAAAGATAGCACATGCGTTCATGGAGAAAGCAGAATACCCACCTATGAAATACTTGAGCTCACATGTATGTATAGGGATTTGCCCCACAGCTACCTTACATGTGTAATGCACATAGTTGTCATTGTTATATGTCATAAACTATAAAAATTAAAACCAACTCCACATTGGTCGACAGTGTCATACACCTGGAGCACAGACACACACAATCAGTAAGTGCGAGATTTAAACTCTTTCTTATTTACATTATGATACTACAGCAATAAGCATTTACACAATGCGCTATATACATTACTGGTGTTTCATCTTTCCACAGGTATATTTGTAGGATGGTGACATCATCGGACTTGACAAAGATGAGTATACCACTTTTAAGGTGTTTGAGTAGTCTCCAAAAAAGTTGCTCTTCCCCAGGAAGACACACACAGCTGGCAAATACAAGATTCAAACCCTTACCTAACTACATTATAATACTACAACAGTACACATTTACACAACGTGCTACACACATTGCTGGGATTTCACTTTTCCACAGGTATATTTGTAGGATGGTGACATCATCGGACTTGACAAAGATGAGTATACCACTTTTAAGGTGTGTGAGTAGTTTCCAAAAAGGTTGCTTCTTCTCAGGGAGATGCACACAAACAGTTGACAAGTGCAAGATTCAAACCCCTACCTAACTGCATTATGATACTACAGCAGTATACATTTACACAACATGCTACACCCATTACAAGGATTTTACCTTTTCACAGGTATATTGGTAGGATAGTGACATCATCGGACTTGACAAAGATGAGTATACCACTTTTAAGGTGTTTGAGTAGTCTCCAAAAAGGCTACTCTTCCCCAGGGAAACACACACACACAGCTGGCAAGTGCAGGATTCAAATCCCTACTTCACGATACTACAGCAGTAGGCATTTACACAACACGCTATACTCATTACTGAGCTTTAGCTTTTCCACAGGTATATTTGTAGAATGGTGACATCATCAGACTTGACAAAGATGAGTATACCACTTCTAAGGTGTTTGAGTAGTCTCCAAAAAGGTTGCTCCTCCCCAGACACACACACACACACACACACACACACACACACACACACACACACACACACACACACACACACACACACACACACACACACACAGTTGGCAAGTGCGGTGTTCTTAATCTAAACTAAGTACGTCTTTACACTTCAGCAAGCAATATGGAGTTACAGGGTGCAATACAGACATTACTTGCTGACAGTTTGCACAAAGGTTTTTTTCACATTTGCTAACCTCAGCAGGCTTATCATACTAGGTGTATTGCGAGTGTATTGTATGCATAGGCCATGACCATATCATATATGGGTTGATGCACCACATGCTGGCACATACAGGGTCAAACCTTAAGTAGCATCTTACCTTCACCTACATGATACTGTAATATAACAGAAAGATGATAAACTTCAACAAGTGGCTGAGCTTCTGGTGTCATTCAAAGGGGATCCAGTCTCTGTCTGCCTGAGATGACATGATAGACAAGCCTTGTTGCTTCACTACAGATGGTTTGCACCTGTCGCCCCTATGCTTCTGAATACTGGCCAAGGCTCATGCTGTCCCCATATTAGCTTTTTTAGGCAAAGCTCAAAAGTTCATAGGTTCATAGGTAGGTACTAGTCTATCGGCCCTGGGGCCTATACAAGGCCAGCCAAAAAGGTACCCTGGCTTTTGTCACCCAAGAAATTTATTTTCCTGTGCCACTGTCGTGCAGAAATACAGAAGTGATCCCCAGGGTGAATTTCCTATTTCCCATCCAATAATCAAGATTTTCCTTGAGGAGTGCTAATGAGGACCTTTGTTTGATATAGATAGGTAGCTTATTCTGGAGTATGTGAAGTCTGTGGGGCAGGAATCTATCCCTCCAGCATGTTCTGTTTATTATGGTGACAAGGTTTAGGTCCCTAGAGTGTATAGGTTCATAGGTAGGTACTAGGCTATCTGCCCAAGGGCATTTATAAGCCTAGCCAGAATGTGTTGGCTTTTGCCTCCCTTTTAAATGCCTCTGTCTAGCAGGGCCACTAAAGTGATCCCAGAGGTAAATTTACAATTTCCCATCCACTCATTAAGATTCCTCTTGAAGAGATTCTGCAAAGGACTCTACCTAACATCAACTGGGATTCTATTCCAGAGTGAGGGAAGTCTCTGGGACAGGAATCTATCCCTCCAGCATGCCCTGTTTATTGTTTTGCTGAGGTTTAATTCACTGGAGTGTGTGGATCTAAGATATTTGTTTTTCTTGAGGTGGAGCATGTCCATTAATTCCGGGTTGGACATGGCCTTATACGTCAGGCATAGATCACCTCTGAGCAGGCAGTAAGCAACTGAGTAGAGCTGGAGTTTCTTTAGTCGAGCTGAATAAGGCATCTCTTTGAGGCCCATGATCCACTGGGTGAAGTACTTCTGTGGTCTTACCAGCTGTTGCATGTGCCAATTAAGGTACATACCAAATGGGGCATTGTACTCTATTATGGGCCTAATGAGTAATGAGTAGAGGGGCACAATGACCTCTCTTGATCTAGAGGTGAACCCTTTCGGGATTAGGTGGGCTACATAGAAGGAATATCTAACCACTTTGCCAATGTGATTATCAAAGGAGAGGTTACTATCTACCTGGGTCCCCAAGTCCCCAATTACATTTTCCGTACCTAGTGGATTACCACCATTGTGGTAATTCGTGGGCACTTTGTTTTTTCCAAAGGGGATGATTATGCATTTTTTGGCATTCAGCTTGAGGCCATGGTTTTGACACCAGGTATCTGTCTCTGTAAGACCCTTCTGGAGGATGTCTGTGTCAACCACAGAGTCGATTATGGCCCCCAGTTTACAGTCATCTGGGAACATGGTCAGCCATAGTCCTCCCATGCTTACCTGTACCTCAGAGAAGTATATACTGAACAGGAGGGGTCACAGGACTGAGACCTGTGGGATGCCACTTGTGACTGGTTTAGAGTCGGACATGGCACCTGCAACTCTGACCATGTGTGTTCTATCCGTGAGCCAGTTGGCCACCCATCTCATGACATAGGGGTTAATGTTCAAGCTGGTAAGCTTGTCTATGATGCCAAAGAGGGGAATGGTGTCAAAGGCCTTAATGAGGTCCAGCTAGGCTGTGTGGACTACCTTCCCTTCATCTATGGCCTTGGTAACTGTTTCAATGAAGTCAACTAGATTTAGGAGGCATGATCTGCCTTTAACAAAGCCAAATTGGGTAGGGTCCAGTATCTGGAGGTTCCCAGTGTCTCTGTTTGTGATTTCCATGATAATTCACTCCATAGCTTTGCAGACCAGGCTGGTCAGGCTCATAGGGCGATAGTTTCCAGGTTCTGTTGTGGCACCACCTTTGTGGAGTGGGATGACTGTTGCTGTACGCCATTCTATGGGTACATAGCCTGTGGTAAGGTTGAGTCTGAACAGTGAATGTAGGTGAGGGTTTAGTTTCTTTTGGAGCTCGTGTAAGACGCAGCCTGGGACACCATCCAGTCCCATTGATGCTGTGTTCTTAGCTTTGGAGAGGGCTGTTTTTTACCTGCATGTCCATGAAGTCTGGAGCTCTGCATTCTTCTGGGATGGACACGGGCCCTTTTGGGGGTGAGGGGGGTTGCAGTTTGCACTGAACTTGTCCACCAGGATGTTGGCAATGTCAGTTGGTCCAGTGTATTTTTTGCCATTTTGCAGTAGCTGAAATCATATCTGAGAGTTGCCACCTAAATGTTTGATATCGCTAAAGAAGGCTTTGTGGTTATCTTTAGATTCCTTGGCAATTTTTCTTTAGAAACTGGACTTGGATTATTTTATGAGCGATCATAGTTTCTTGCTAATAATGATCAGTGATGCCTTTCCTTTTTGGAATTTTGCTCTATCATGTGTTAGTTTCCTCCTTCTGTTGTATAGTTTATTTATGGGCAAGAACCACCAGGTTGGTTTCTTCTTTTTGGAGGAGTGAGTCTTGGTTTTAATTGGGATGGCTCAATCCATGCATCCCTGTAGATGCTCATAGAATGCACTTGTAAAGGATTCTGTAGATTGTATAGCATTATCCTGTAGCAAGGGGGCTTTGAATCTTTCCACTTCGGTCTTGAGAAGTGTGAAGTTTTCTTTTGAAAAGTTTTTCACAGTGATTTTGTTGACTGGGGGGGGTTGGGATGTGGATGTCCAGTGTGATTACTTCATGATCTGATATTACCAGTGAGGGGTTTACCTCTGGTGTGGAACACTGATCCCCCATGTTGGTGATGATCAGGTCCAGTATGTTGTCACCTCTAGTGGGCATGGAGACCAGCTGTTCAAGGCCGTTTGAGTTTATAATCTCTAGGAAGCACTGGGCAAAGGACTTTGTACTCGAGTAATTCTCCCAGTCAGTGTTTGGGTAGTTGGAATCTCCTCATATCATGGTGTTTGGTAGGACCTTTATATTTCCCAGTGTTCTCAGGAATACTGAGTTAGGGTCCTGAGACAAGGTATGTGATCTGTAGCAGGCAACGATCTGATAAGCAGCTTTGCCCATTGTTAGTTGCATTTGCATGGTCTCCAAGGCCTCGTGCTGTGCCATTAACCTGGAGGTGTGGGTATCCTTTATGATAATGGATACACCCCCTCCTTTTGTATTTCAGTCTGTGTTTTAGGGCCGACGCTCAGAGGGATTGGGATTTCTTTAAGTGGAGCATGTCCAACAGCTCTGTGTTTGACATAGCTTTGTATGTTAGGCAGAGATCATCTCGGAGTAGGTGCAGAGTAAAGCTGTAGTGTTTTGAGACATTCTGTGTATGGCATGTATTTGAGTCCACTAATCCTCTTTGTGAGGTATTTCTGCAGGCTTTCCAGTTGTTGTAGATGTCTTGTGAGGTACATAGCAAAAGGGGCATTGTACTCTATAATGGATCTAATGAGTGATGAGTCGAGGGGAACAATAACCTCTTTTATTCTGCATGAGACACCTTTTGTGATGAGGTGTGCCACATAGAAGGATTTCCTGACTACTGTGGTGATATGATTATCAAAGGAGAGTCTACTGTCCACCTGTGTCCCAAGGTCTCTTATCACACTATCGGTGTTAACTATACTATCACCTATGTTGTAGTTCATGGGTACAGTGTTTTTACCAAAGGGGATGACAAAGCACTTTTTGGCATTGAGCTTGAGCCCATGGCATTGACACCAGGCATCTGTCTCAGTGAGGCCCTTTTGTAGGATGTCCACATCATTAGTAGTCTCGATTATGGCTCCTAGTTTGCAGTCATCTGGGAACTTCATTAGCCAGAGACTTTCCATGTTAACCTGTACTTCAGGGAAGTAGATACCAAACAGGACAGGACCCAGGACTGAACCCTGTGGTACTCCACTTGTCACTGGTCTGAAGTCAGACTTGGAGTCTGCTACTTTCACAGCGTGGGTTGTGTCAGTGAGCCAGTTGGCAACCCATCTTGTGACATATGGATTCATACTTAGATTAGTGGGTTTATCCATAATTCCAGAGTGGAAGATGGTGTCGAAAGCCGTGGCAAGATCTAGATAGGCTGTGTGAACCACCTTACCCTTGTCTACAGCTTTGGTGACTGCTTCAAAGAAGTCTATCAGGTTTAGGAGACATGATCTGCCTTTTACAATCCCAAAATGGTTGTGGTCCAGAGTTTGGAGATTACCAATGTCTTTGTTTATAAGTTCCATGATGATACGTTCCATGACCTTGCAGACCAGGCTCATCAGGCTAATGGGGCGCTAGTTCCCGGGGTCAGTGGTGGCTCTCCCTTGTGTAGTGGGATAACTGTCACTGTGCGCCATTCAGCAGGCACAAAGCCTGAGGTGAGGCTATGATTGAACATGGTATGTAGGTGTGGTGCCAGTTTGTTCTGTAGTTCATGTAGAACACAGCCTGGGATGTAATCTGGTCCCATGGATGCTGTGTTCCTGGCTTTGGTGAGTGTTTTTTACCTGTGCAGCCATGATGACAGCAACTTTGCATTCTGCCGGTATAGAGATGTGCTCTTTCATGGGTGAGAGAGGGGTACAGTTAGCACTGATCCTATCTGCCAGGCTGTTGGCAATATCAGTTGGGTCTGTATATTTAGTGCCATTGTGCTGTAACTCAGAGCAGATCTGAGTGTTGCCATTGAGATTCTTGACATAGCTATAGAATGCTTTGTGGTTGTCTTTAGAATCAGTGTCAACTTTGTTTTCATAACTAGCTTTGGAGGATTTTGTCAGGGATCGCAGCTTCTTCCTGAGGCTGACCAGTGAGCTTCTCCACTCATGGGATTTTACCCTCTTTTGCAACAGTTTCTTCCTTCTGTTGTGCAGTTTGTTTATGGCAGGGGACCACCAGATTGGCTTCCTTTTCTTGGAGGATAGTGTCTGCTTCTGTTTGGGATAGCACGATGCATGCACTCATGTAAGTGCTTATAAAGTGCAATTGTGAAGGATTCAGTAGTCGTAACAGTATTGTCCATCTGCATGGGTGTCCTGAAGTTCAGCACTTCTGTCTTAAGAAGCATGAAGTTGGCTTTGGAGACATTTTTAACATGGTTTTCTTAATGGGGGCTGGATCCAGGATGTGGATATGTAGGGTAATTAGCTTATGGTCAGATGAGACCAATGAGGCGTTGACTTCAGGTGTGGAACACCAATCACTCAGGACAAACCAAACCACATAACCAACACAAATAACCACAAAGTTAGCTAAACGCTACTCATTGCCAGAAGTCTCAGCCTCCAGATGCACACACTCGAGGCACATCTCAGTATGGAGAATATTGATATCTGTGCAGTAACAGAAACCTAGTTCAAGGCTTCAGAGAGCACACCGGCACTACCAGGATACTACTCATTCCATACCTTCCAGCATCAGGACCTGGATCATAGCACATAGGGTGGGAATGTATCCATATTCATCAAGGATACCTACACCTCTCTCTACATGCTCTGTACAGGATATGTACCCATAGAATGTTGCACAGCAACATTCTTCACACTTCACAGGGGTGGGGACAGAAAAAAACACTTGCCATTCATGCTCTATGAGCCTGACGAGTCTGATCTTTAAGGCAATGGAGCCAATCATAATGGAAGTCAACAATAAAGAGATTGTAAACCTTCACACAGTTGAGCACACCCAGTTTGGCTTCATCATATGCAGATCACGCATCCTGAACTGGGTGGATTTCTTTGAGACCATTACCCAGGCTACAGATGATTGAATTGAGCTCAACACAGCCTACCTATACCTCACTACAGCCTTTGACACCATTCCCCAGTCAGGTATCATAGATGAACTCACCAACCTGGGCATGAATCCATACATCACAAGATGGATTGCAAACTGGCTCACCGATAGTTTCCACAAATTAAGAGTTGCTGAATACATGTCAGACTCTACACCGGTAACAACTGGTGGCACCCAGGGTTCAGTCCTGGTGTCCCTGCTGTTTGGTATAGACTTCTTAAATGTACATGCCAACACAGGAGGGTTGTGGTTGACTAAGTTTGTTGGGAACTGTAAAGTGTTTACCATAATAGATTCCCCGGATGACCCAAATATTCTCCAGAAGGGACTCTATGACACAGATGTGTGGTGTCAGAATCATGGCCCCAAGCTTAATGTGGAGGAATGCATAGTGATCCCCTTTGGTCAAAACAAAGTACACACAAACTACCACATATGTGTTACCCCCTTAAAACTGACAAGGTAATAAGGGATCTGGGGACACAAGTAGATAGTCATCTTTCCTTTGAAAACCATGTTGTCAAAGTGATTGGGAAATCCTATGTGGCCCACCTAATCAACAAAGGGTTTGCATCAGGATCCGAAGAGGTAGTGGTGGCCCTCTACTCTTAAGTCATCAGACCCATCATTGAGTACAATGCACCATTTTGGATGTACTCGACTACGCATATCCAGCAGCTGTAGAGACCACAGAAGTACCTCACCAAGAGGATTACTGCCCTCAAACAGTTGTTTTATGCAACACAACTGGTAAAACTAAATCTGTTCTTCGTTGCATACTGCCTACTCAGAGGCACACTCTGCCTAACATACAGAGCCATGTCCAACACATAACTGCTGAGCATGCTCCATCTACAGATAACAAAGTTAAGTCACCCTACACACTCCAGGGATATGAACCTCATCACAACAATGAATACAACATGTTGGTGTGATAGAGTACCATCCCAGACACTTGCCTTACTGTGGAACAGAGTCCCAATGTACATCAGACAGAGCCCCTCGCTGACACTCTTCAATAGGAAGCTTGTTGATGGATGGGAAACAGACAATTCACGCCAGCCATCACATCAGCAGCCCCACTAGAAAGGGGCTTAGGGTACTAACTATTAGAATGAGGGCTTGGGAGACTACCCAATGGGGTGGTGAAAGCTGCACAACTTGCCTAGGCTAACATATGCCTTAATGAAGATAGGTTCATAGGTATGTAGTAGACTATGTGACAGGTACATGTCTACAGATAGTAGATGTGTACTTCATTGTACCGTCATGTTGTACAGCAGTCACATGGACCACATACACTGTAATGCTTACAGATACTGGTGGCTGTTATGTACACTGGGTGAGATGTGCACCTCATGTCTTTTGTGCCATTGGGATGTGTGCTGGGTGGGACAGTCCTGGATGGCTCCCTGTCATGGTCACCCTCTTACACACATCTCTGCCCATCCATCTTTGGCTTATTATACCGTGTTCCCCCTACACACACATATATATATATATATATATATATATATATATATATATATATATATAGGTACATAGGTAGGTAATAGGCTATCTGCCTGAAGGCATATATTAGTATGGCCAGAGTGTGCAGTAATCACCACCCATGGAGTTAGTTCCCTAGGCCTCTGTGTAGTAGAGCTGATGAAGTGATCCATGGTGTGATAGTTCAGTTTCACATACACTCATCAAGGCTCCTCTGGAAGAGTGACAGTGAGGGACTCACCTTAATGTAGGTTGGAAGGGAGCCTGTTCCAAAGAAAAGGAAGTCTGTGAGCTATTAATGTATCCCTCCAACATGTTCTATTTATTGTTGTGATGATGATATCCCTAGAGCATGTAATACAGTGAGCTTAGGGTTACTTCAGATAGCTCATGTACATCCATTCTGCATTGGACATGGACCTGTCTGTTTGGCAGAGATCACCTGAGTAGACAGTATGCAATAGAGGACAGATTGAGTTAAATTCAGTCTTGTTGCATGGGGCAACTGTTTGACGCAAGTAATACTATTGTTGAGGTACGTCAGTTGTCTTTCCAGCTGCTGAAGGTGCCTAGTCAGATTCATCACAAGCGGTTTGTGGTACTCTATGATGGGTCTGATAACTGATGAGTAGAGGGAACCTCCTTTGACCTACATGCAAAGAACTTGGCAGTTTGTGGGAACATATAGCATGATTTTCCAACCACTTTGTGAATGTGTTTCTGGAAGTAGTGATGACTATCCACATGTGTCCATAGATCCCTTATTATTACATCCATATTTTGGCACCTATGTGGTATTTGTATGACTGGAGATTGAGCCCATAAGTTTAACACCACATCTGTCTGACTGAGACCCTTTTTAAGGATATCTCTGTTGTCCCAAACATCGATTATGACAACCTTTTTGCAGTCATCCACAAACCTTGCTAAACATAGCCCTCATGTTTGACTGTATTTCTGAAAAATATACACCAAACAGGAGGGGTCCCAGGACTGAGCCATGGGGGACAGCAGTTGTTACCAGCTTGAACAAGAGACCAAAATTCTTACCTTGTGGGATCTATCTGTGCCCCAGTTGGCAATCCATCAGATGACATACGTGTTTATGCACAGGTTGTTGATTTTGTGGATACAACATGTGTGTGGGATGTTGGAAAAGGGCTTTTCAAGTTCTATGTAGGCCGTGTGTAGCTCATTTCATTGATGCATGTCCTGGGTGACTGCCTTGAAAACTGTCTAGCAGGTTTAGGAACCATGATCTGCCCCTGACCAAACCAAAATGGTTAGGGTTGGGTGTTTGTAGGCTCTCAATAGCTCTGTTTATGAGTTCCATAATGATGGACTCCATGGCCTTGCACATCAGGCTTATTAGGCTTATAAGACAATAGTACCCATGGTCTGTTGTGCACCAACACTCGTGGAGTGTGCCAAACATTGCTGTAACTCATTCAACAGTTTCATATCCTGTACAGAGGGTGAGTCTCTACAGACTGTTCAGGTGCAGGGTCTGTTTGTTTTGGAGTTCACATATGACACAGCCAGGGAAACCATGTTATCCCATACACACCATGTTTTTAGGTTTGGAAAGAGCTGTCTATCCATTGTATATGTGATTTCTGGGTTTTTACAATCTCCAGGTATGATAATGGGCCCTTTTGTCAGTGAGAAGGGGGTAAATATGTATGAACCTGTCTGACAAGATGTTGGCAATGTCAGTCATGCACATGTATTCATTTACAGTTTTTACTGACTCTGAACATATATGAGTTTACATTGATATTTATGACATAGCGAAATAAAGCTTCATGGTTCTCTATGGACTCTTTGACCATGGCTTGGATAATGTTAGGAGTGCTCATTGTTTCTTGATGATACTGATCAAAGAATTATTGATTTTCTTTGGTTTTTCACTTTCTTTGAAAAACTTAAGTACTTGGAGTACATTATTTGATTATGAGAGGTGTCCAATATATTATATGGGTCTGTTTTCATATCAGTGTGTGCAGAAGGCAGGATTGGTGAATAGTGACAAGTGTCTGGAGTAAGAACTGCAACTTCCAGATATGTGTGGCCCACTGCTGTACTCAGACATGGCCTAAGTGTGTGAGCATTCCCAGTATGACCTTTCAGTATGTTGCTGACTGAAATTTGCTAAATTTGTTTAAGTGTGTGAGCATGCCCAATATGTGCATATATACTATATGTGTGTAAAAATCAAGTTGTTTTTTAGTTCAAGGCTCACCTTTGTGTTGTACATCGACAGGAAGCACAGTGTGCCTGCAGGGCTTCCATGATTCATTCTACATACAGTGGGGACAGCTATTATTTGTACATTTCTACCCAGGGGGGCACACTGTGGGTGTACATAGGATGAAGGGTTCACCTGACACTTATACACATTTGCTAGGCCTGCACTGCTACGTCAGGTACTACATTTCAAGTCTGTACTGTTGCCTATCATACTGGCTTGAGGCATACCACTGTACTACAGACCTTAGCATCCAATTACACGCATATTAGTTTGTGACTTCATAGCCTACTCAACCCACATCACACTGCCTGGCCTGCTGTTATCTGTCTGCATAGGTCTGGGGGGAGGTTACTCATATGCCTCTTCAGAGGGCATCATACAGCATATGTTTGTGTTTGCGTTTGTCTATATTTGTCCTGCTGGCTGTGACTGTTAGGTATGTGACCCCCCCCCCAACTGGTATGTGTGAGTGAGTTAAGTTGTGTCTGTGCCAGTAAAATGCTGTCATGGCTTAGTGGTTCAGTACTGTGACTATAGTGCACAGTATCCTGAGTTCGAGCCCTGTCACTGCTTATTATTTTCCTGCTGGGCAGACCAGACTGCTTAAGGAACAGTAAAGCAGGTGTGAGCGTGTTTACCCAACTTTGCCCAACATTGCTCAACGTTGCCCAACATTGCGCTGGTTAGCCCGGTGCGCAGCTATGAGCAATTGAATTTAAATATGCTCAATATGGGTAAAATATGCTTAGCAGTGCTTTACATTGCTTAAAATGGGGCACTCATGCCTCAGGTGGTGCTGCAGGGCTGCCTGTGTCGGATGCACATAGTACACTCCCTATACATGTTTGAAAATAGGTAGTGTCAAGTTAGACATCCCTTTTACTGTATGTGCGAGTCAGAGAGAGGTGTCATTTCCAGGGTTCCTATTGAGTCAGCATATGTGCTATGCGTTGCTTCTTTGCCAAGGCCGGGACATACTGGGCATGCCTCCTTTTGCCTATTGGGGCAGGCTCAGGTTGTTCCTCCTCCGAGTCATGCTGTGCCTGTGCAGGCCTTGGCAATGGTGTGGGGCTGTTTGGTCCTGTCCCATGCTGTTCCTGCTGCAGCTGTTTTTGCAGGATCATATTGTGCAGCATGGCACATACCATGACAATTTGGGTACATGTAGTTGGTGAGTACTGCAAGGCTCCACCAGATGTGTCCAGGCACTGGAACCATGACTTGAGCATCCCAAATACATGCTAAATAATGTTTCTTGTTTGTGTGTGTGCCTCATTATGGAGTTCTTGTTCAGGTGTGTGTGCATTTCTGATGGCTGTCATCAGCCACGGCTCCAGTGCGTATCCAGCATCCCCCACTAGGTGACCGTCAGGGATGTCCCCTTGGCAAATCTCTGGTACAGCTGCGTCAGATGCCAGATGTGGGAATCATGATAGCTTCCAGGGCAGCCAGCACACACATTCATTATGCCTTTGGCATCGCACACGATCTGGCAGTTGATGGAGTGGAAGCCCTTGCAGTTGATGTAACCCTACCCCGCTCACTGGGTGGTGCTTTGATGTGTATGTGCATGCAGTCTATTGCACCCACTACCTCAGGGTATTCTGCTATTTTGTGGAAAAGACACATATTGCTGGCCAATGCCAAACGGGAATTGGGGAAATATACGTGCTCACCGACATGTGCTGACATGGCATCCAGGAACTGGTGCAGTACCCTGGATGCTGATTCCTGTGAAATCCCCATCATATCACCAGTTGGTCTCTGGAAGGTACCTGTAGCTAGTATTCTTAGGCCAACACATACCTTGGTATCCACTGGGATGGGTTCCCCTCTCTTGGTCCGGTGTGTGAGGTGTGGCCAGCACAGTTCAACAATTTGCTGCAGGAGGTCTCTGTCCACCCTATAGTACTCCACTATCTCCAGCTCATGTAGCCCCTGGTAGGTTACCCTGGGTCTGTACACTCTTCTCCATCTCCTCACTGTGGGTTGCTCAGCAGTATTCACAACATCGACACCCTCAATACCTTGCACATGTTGGTTTATGATAGCAAGAGCAGCCCCTAACATTTTGTCTGACTTTAAAGTTTTTAAGCTTTCCCTCTTTGTATACTGCAGTGTTGCAGAGTTCTTGGGAAAAAAACAGGGAAGAATGCTGTTTGCAGAGTTTAAAGTGCTTAGCTGGGCTGGGCTAGTCTGCTGCCTGTGTAGTTGACTGATTCTGATATATTTCACCTGGCAGCTCTGCTAGTTCTCCTTGGTTAACTTCCTACTACTTCTTTTCCTTCCTTTTCCCTTTCTGTTTCCGCCCAGGGCAGCACCGCACAAACGAGCGCACAGGCGCGCACATGCACGCACATGCTGTGTGCACATTTGCAAGAAATTTCAGATATATTCACGGCGTACGCCTTTGGTTTCTGGTTTGCAAAAAGGACAACTGTAGACACGCCTCTTGCAATCCTGAGCAACTCATGGCAAATACAAGACACTGTGCTCCAATAAGCATACAGCCTTTCTGACACACACCCTCATGATGTCACCTATCTTCTACTCTACTACTAACCTACTCCTATACTTACACTCTTGGGACATGGCTCACATGCTGGGGAAAATTGGGATTCACTATCCTTATCCTCATTTGCATAGGATTGCCTACTAATGCTTGGTTACATCTCTCACACTGAGCTTCCCCCCCTTAGCAACCACTACTTAGTGGCCATGCTGTCTTCGGCCTGCCATTCACCTGCATGGCAGGATAAGCTTTTTAGTGAAAATGCCTATTTTTGGCTATTTTTTATTTATTTTCTTTTTTTTTAAGTGCCACACGTTTGTGCGGTGCTGCACTATGCTTAAACATCGGAGATCGGGGGAAAAAATTAGATTTTAAGAATTTTAAACATTTAAAAATGCCAATGGCCTTATATTTGGCCATTGGTATGCTTCCTCAACTGGATGCATCCTTTATTTGGAGCTGTCATAGCTCCATTTTGCTATTTGCAGAACGGTACTCCATTACCAACGGAGTACATTTCTGCAGATAACACTACTCTTCCACGGACAGGTAAGTGTTTCCTGGATTGCAAATTTACCTCATTTGCATAGCTTTCAGCAGCAAATGAGGTAATTTGCATACCATGACACTGTCCATGCAAGACTAGCTTTAGAAGCTCTCATGCACGCCCCTGCCGGCTGTTGCTGGATCGCTTGGCAGACATACTGGCTGTCTGACGTCTTACTCTACTCTACAACTCCGTGCAAGCTTTCATAAATCTGGCCCCATATCTTTGTTTTGTGATCGTGTGTATATTTCTAGGTTCCTTTGTAACTTGTTACTATGTAGCATGTATGATGTTTTATGCTAATATGATGTTA
Organism: Protopterus annectens; assembly: GCF_019279795.1. Taxonomy (NCBI): domain Eukaryota; kingdom Metazoa; phylum Chordata; order Ceratodontiformes; family Protopteridae; genus Protopterus; species Protopterus annectens. The sequence goes on along the minus strand of NC_056734.1, from coordinate 615,322,372 downwards.
AAGGTTTCTTCCCAAATTTCTCGGGCTTTCATATTTTTGTTTCTTTTATCCATTACTATTTTATGAGCTAGAAGATGTTGTTTTATACCTATTTTTTGAATACCTCCCAAGAGATATTGATAGGATCTAACCATTTGAGAGCTATGTATAGTTTCATTAGTAAGAAAATTATTCTAAGTATATTCGCTTGCTTTCCTGAGATGTTAGATGGGAGAATATGTAGAAGGGTAAATTCCCATGTAAGTGTTGATGTTTGATATCCCATTTTTTGCAGTTGTATCTTGAAGAAATTCCAGAGTTTATACACACATTTGCAACTCCAAAATATATGCATTATGTCTGCTCCCTGGTCCTTACAGTGTGGACAGTATGGTGATTTTGATGCACTGAATTTGTGGAGTATTGCGGGTGTGAAATATGCATTATTATTTATCATGAGCTGCATGTATGACAGTTTTTTAAGGGGTATAATTTTCAGTGTTAGATTGATTGTATGTCTTATTTGCTGGTCGTCTATGGATGGTTTTAATTTTCTCCAGCAGTTAGAGAAAAGGAGGTCCTTCTGAAATTTGATTTCACCTATAATTTTATATGAGTTAGATATTGTTTTCCTTGTTGTAAGAATAGTCTTCCAAAGCAGACTACAGTTTTCCATGACACTATTAAGTATAGTAAAATTTTGGAGGTAGCTGGAACACAACTCTTTGGTTTGTCTTAGAATTATTATATATGATTTGGGTAGATTTAGGTTATTTCTCATTTCTTGGGTTGTACAGTTAAGGTATGGGTAGATATCTTGGATTATTTTGTCCTTTAATCGAGAAAAGTAGTCAAGGTCTAGCATCTTGTTATTTATTTTTAGATTTGTATTTTTATGGAGGGGTTGTAGTGTTACCAAAGCTTGTCCAAGGTTTCGGGAATGAAAATGTTTTTGTGTTATATTTATAGAATGTTTTAAGGGATCTATAATGTTGTAGGCTTGTAAATCATTTTTGTTTAAAAAGGGAAGCACTTTGGGATTGATGCCTAGTGCTTTAATGTACCTATAAAATATTGTCACCCAATGAGGTGACCAAGTTTTCATTGTCAGGTTATATTCTGCTATTCTCAATATTCTGTTAGTTTTGATAATAGAGTAGTAAGTTTTAAAATCTGGCAGGTTCAGACCCCCTTTGCTCTTGGGAAGTGTTAGTTTTTGATACGAGATTCTGTTTTTTTTTGGGTTCCCATATGAATTTTGATAGGAAGGTATGAATTTGTTTGAAGAATTTATTTTGTATAGTTATCTGTGATGTCATGAATATATATGTTAGTCTAGGTAATATGTTCATTTTGATTATTGATACTTTGGCCAGAAATGGTAGCTTAAGGTCATTCCACATTTTATAGTCTTGCATTATACTTTGCCATTTAAGAGTTATGTTACGCTGGTAGAATTCCTTGTTGCTGTGAAAGAAAGTAATTCCAAGATATTTGGTTTCTTCTTTAATTTTTATTGTATTTATTAGTGGTATTAATGAGATAAGTTTGGGTGGCATTAAGGGGAAGATATTAGTTTTATTGAGGTTTAATTTGTAGTTAGACATGATTGAAAATTGTTCAATTGCAGCTAATATTTTGGTTATGTCTGAGTTTGGTGTAGTGAAGTATATGTTCAGATCATCTGCGAAGGCGGTGAGATGTACTTTGAAGTTATGTGTTGGGGGTTATGATATGTATTTTGTTTAATATAAAGAAACAGGGGGTTCTAGGTATAGGTTGAATAGAAAGGGCGATAACGGACATCCTTTTCTTGTTCTGTTTTTTATCATAAATCTATTTGACCATGTTTTATTTATATATAGGGATGTGTATGGATTTCTACAGAGAATTTGGATGATCTGAATGAAATTTATAGGTATGGCAAAATAAGGTAATGTTTGAAGTAAAAATTCGAGGTTGACCCAGTCAAATGCCTTGTGGGCATATACTACCAATGCATAGCTATTAGTAGTCCTCTGATTTACAAAGGATATTAATGCATCCAGTGTTAAAGTGTTACCGCTAGTTTGTTTTTGCTGTGTGAACCCAGATTGCTCTGGAGAAATGATTTTCTCTACCAGTTTTTTTTAATCTATTTGTGAGTATTGAGGTCAGGATCATTGTATCTATATTTAAAAGGCAGATGGGTCTATAACTATCTGGGCTTTTGGGGTCTGCATGCTCTTTTAATAAGAAAATAGTTTTGGAGGCATTGAAGTGTATATCATTTATGTTGTTATTTGTTATATAATTCAGCACATAGTACAGTAGTTTAGCAATTAGGGGAGTGAAAGTTTTATAAAATTCTGAAGTAAGTCCATCTGGTCCTGGAGCCTTATGTGATTTTAAATGTTTAATTGTTGTGCTTATCTCATTGATGGAAATAGGTTCCGTTATTTTTTTGCTGATCTAAATCTAGTTTAGGAAATTTTAGTTTTTGAAGAAAACGATCTCTATCTTCCTTAGAGGTTTGTAATGTTTGTTCTCCATAGATTTGAGAATATATTTGTTCAAATACTTTGATAATTTCTTCATTTATTGTGTAGTTTTGTCCCTGTAATATATTTCTGATATATTTGAGGTGGTTTTATGTTGAGAGATGATTCTGGCCAAAGCTCTGGATGGTATTTGGGCTTCCTCTGCGTAATTAGCCATTAGTCTTGCCTCATAAAATGATAGATTTTTGGTTTCTAACATATAGAGGTCTCTTTGTAGTTTTAGGAGATCAACTTCAGTTTGGTTATTAGGGTTATTTAGTAGTTCTCTTTCAAGTTGCTCTATTTTCCCTTTCAATGTATACTCCTATTTTAGTTGTATTTTTTTATAATATGCTGCTTTTTTGATGAATATTCCTCTAATTTGTGTTATGGCCGCAGCCCATTCTATGTGTATTGGGACTTGGGATCTGGAGATATCTGCAAGGGATGTCTTTAATATTTCTTCAACTTATTTTATTACATCTATTTTTATGAGCAGGTTTGGATTCAGTGACCAGTTATGACCTCTGTTTGCTAGGTACAGATTTTTGCCCCAGTCGATAAACAATGTGACTTTGGAATGATCCGAGAAAAATCTAGTTTGTATAACTGTTGTTGGATCCATGTTAATGAGTATGTCTGAGATTAAAATGAAGTCTATTATTGACCACATTTTGTGGCATTGCTGGTAGAATGTGAATTTCCTGGACTTATTCTCGTTATTCCCATATTTAAAAGGGTCATGTAGTTTAAAGTCTTGGTTAAGTTAATTTAGAGGTATTGTGGCTTATTTATTATGTGATTTAATTGGGTTAGATTTGTCCTTTTCTGGGTTTTGATATGTGTTCCAGTCACCCCCAGTTATTAGGTAGTGATCTTTAAGGTGGTTTAGAATTGGGTAAAGTGACATAAAAAAGTGATGTTGGTTGCTACAGGATGCATATAGATTAAGCACCATTATAGGGTTTGGTAATCCTGGGTTGGTAAATGTTATGTTACACCATCTTCCCTCTTTGTCCGCCTTAGTCTCAAGTATCTTGTCTTGGAATTGATTTTTAATTATTATGGCTACCCCAGCACTGTTTGTTTTATCTCCTGCTGCTACAATTTGTCTAATCCATTTTTTTACCAATTTCTGTACATTGTTCAGTAGTTAAGTGTGTTTCTTGTATTAATATAAGACTGGCTTTGGTTTTCAGAATAAGATGCAAAAATAGTTTTCTTTTTTTTTATTTTGGAGTCCTTTAGCATTCCATGTCTCTATTTCCCACATTTATTTGTTAAGCATGTTTGTTTTACATGACTTGTATATTAATTTGGCTTTATGGTCTTTGTATGTGATGCTAAAATGTGTTTTTGGAAAGCATCTAACTATTCCCATCCCTTCCCTGTGCCTACCCACTGTACCCCTGGACCAGGAATAATCAGGGGAATAAAGTGTAAATTTAATGTATACTCTTAGTTTCCCTCTGATCTTTGGTTGTGTTTTTTCTGTGTGTAGGTTGAAAGCATGTTAGCCCCCTTACGTTACAATATACAATATGGACAAAGCTTAACAAACTAGTTCCCTAAAAAGCACTGCTGTGAAATATCCCTAGTCTCTTCCTTTAAACTATTATACAATTATAGTATTATAGTTACAGCACAGAACTTATAGCTGTTTATCATGTGGCTTATTCCTTCTTATAATGCATTTTTAAACAACATGTTAGTATCCAAATCCTCAGTTAGCTATATCAAGATATACAACAATGTAGCACGAATTTTAAGGCAGACGTCTTGTTTACAGTTTCCTTTTCCTTATTCTTCTCATACCTTCTCCTTTCCTTTAAACAGTTTTTCTCCCCTACTTCGGTGCCTATACAGACTTCTGTGCCAATCTGTAGCACATTCTAGAAAAAAAAAAAAAAAACATTATTTGCACCAATAACCAGAAGTAGGAAAATGAGAGGAAGAGAAAAAAAATGTTTTCAGGCATAGCCAGGTATATATTCTGCCAAAGCCTACATATTTAGGTTATGTTTATGTTTTCTACAGTCAGATAGTTTATATTTGTGTGTTCTTGTATTTTCCCTTCTCTAAAATGCTTTTACTCTCTTCTTATCTTTATTCAAGTCAAACATCATTATTTCTGTCATACATCCTTAAGATAGGCTGATTCTGACAGTCTCTCATCTAATAGTAAAGGCTGGATTATTTATGATAAGTCTTAATAAGAGATTCACAGTCTTACTGGTTGTTTTGGTAAAACCATACCTTATTCTTCAAATTCTTGCTTGCAGGTTTCTGGTCATCTTTCAATCTGGTTTACCTTATAAGCTGGTTTAGATCGATTTATGAGTGTTTATGGCAAGAGTAACTTCTTAGACTTGCTGTATCTTCATTTTAGGTCGTTTTGAGTTTATAGTGGTGCCCTTGAGACTGAAGGGGGAATAATTATGCATACCAGAGTCCCAGGAGGTGGTTCCTTCCTATAAATCGCGCATTGGAAATGGCAGTTGTATTTTAGTTCCTACCCATTTTTCTTTTCCCTTTCCTGTGTTCCTCGTGTCTCCCTTCTTTGATTTAAGGGCCTAGGAATTAAGAGGAAGTTCTCATGGTTGGTTTTCCATCTACAATGATCGCAATTCAGTCCGTTTTTCACTCGAGGGACGCCTACCATTTTTTGTTGTTTTATTTTGTTTCTGGAGGTGGAATCTGCTTAAAAACAGTTAGGAATGTCTCTTTTGCCTCTTTGGGGTTAGCGACCACGTATTTAATATCTTTAACATTGAAAATTAGTTAGTTTGGATATTTCATCTGAAATTTCATTTTCTTTTCTATCAGAAACCTGCAATATGGAGACAGAAGTTTCCTTGCTTGCCTTATCTGGATTGGGAAGGTCTTGAGCAAAGGAAATTTTATTATTATTCCAGATGAGTGTACCTTTCTTCTTGGCTTCAAGTAGAATTTTATTTACATCTTGGTAGTTTAATATTTTAATATAGACAGGTATTGGTCTCAGTGGTGATTGTGTTTCTCTCAGAGCTCTGTTGGCTCTTTCTGTTATCACTTGCTGTGTTTCTTCAGGGTCATCCAGCAGAGATTTTATTATGAGTTTGATAGTTGGTATTAGATTATTATGTGACACAGTTTCAGGGATTCCTCTGATGATGATAATGTTGTTTCTTCGTGACCTTGCTTCAAGGTCTCTTATTTTGTTTGTAACCTTTGCAGATCTTTGTCATGGTAATCAGGTCTTTGAGTAATAGAGTCTATTTTTATTTCATTTTCTAGTATTTTTGCCTCAAATTTTTCCATTCTAGTTAGTATTTGGTTAAATGAATCACCAAATGTTTGAAATTGTAAAGATAGTTCCTGTATTGCTTGCTGAATAGGTAGTAAAACAGTTTTAATGTCTTCCAGGTTAGCTGGCTAGTCTGCCTTGGTTTTGCCTGTAGATTTAGTATTGTCTGATTGTTTATTTGTCCTTTGTCTATTGGGATTGTATCTTTATCTGGTGAGGCTAGTACTGAGAATTTGGTCTTAGTTGTTACAGTATCCATATTATTTTCTTTTTTCTACATCCTGCTGCTTAGTGCTTTTTCAGACTTTGTATGTGAGTGTAGGGCCTTAGCACCACATGGCTTCAGTTGTTTTCCAAGATCTTAGATAATCCTGTTGTTTTTAAAAATAATCTGTTGCTTTTTTTTTTTCTTCCTTTGATTGCTGTTTGTTATCTGGAATAGAAGTTCAGTCTTATTTCTGCGTTTTTTTATTCCATGTTGTCTACTGAAACCTGTCTCAGGCTCCTCAGGACACCCCTCACCCCAAAATCCAAACTCCAAGAATGCTCCGGCCAAAATCCAGACAACACCAAGAAAGGGACCTCAAGGCGTTTCATAAGGGAAGGCCTCACTCAGAGTTGCAGTTAACGATGCTGTGGATGCTCCATCAGCTGCATCTCACCTCAAACTCTAAACCGATCTGTCGGAACCATCCCAGGGCCACCCTCTCGTGCCTCAAACTCCTGCTCTGCCCCACACTGTAACATGGAACTACCCATACCTCTCATTCTACTATCATACTGGGTGATTTCAACACTACAACTATCCCTCAGGAAGTTATCTCCATAAAACCCATCGCAAAACTCAGTCATCATCAAACAAGGAAGAAAACACATGGATCACATCTCGACCTAACTCCAAGACAAGATGAGAAGACATCATAGATCATATACCATGGAACATGCATCACCACATCACCAGAAGAGATCACATACTATCCTAATCACTTCAAGTCCACAAATCTCAAAGTCCACATCCCGCCCCCACCCCAGATAAAAAAGACAAAAGTGGACAGAAAACTCAACTTCACTGTCCACATCACTGGTCTGGTTCCAGGAGTGGTCTCTTTCGAACCCAAACAGCCACTCCTTCCACAAAAACACTTCTACCCTTGTAATACCTTTACATGAGGCAACTCATGGAAACCCCCATTCAACAACAAGTCACAAACAAAAAAGGTAGGCCAGCAAAAAGGAGCAAGCAGTCCAGCAATAATCCCAAACAAAACAAAGAACAAGGAAGAGCAAAAATCCAAGAAAAAAAAAGATCCAAGCCATAAACTAGCTCAAAGCAAATAAGATCTAAAAAATCATTCATAAAAAATTTTTAAGAGAGAAAATCGCTAAGGACTCAAAAAGACTGAGATCATAGACAACCTTTTTTTTTAGCTCCAAGAAGAACCTTGGGAAACTCCCCAATTCTGAGACAATTAGTTCAAAAATGAATGAAAATCACTGAACCCACAAGACAACAGAACCACCCAGATATGCTCCTCCCAAAGGTCCAATGATCCCCATACCAGATATCCATATCTAGCCCCTCACATGCTCCACATCCCAACTGACACAGGTGATCCCTCCTCCCCAAGCTCCAAGGCTATCAATACCGTCTTAACATGGACCAGATGGTGTCCTCGGTTGTGTGCCCACGAACTCAATGAGGAATTAAGCTGGCATTAGGGGCCACTGTTTAATCTGGTCCCCCGGTACCTCAGCATAACTCAAGAGTGGAGGTGTATGCAGTTAGGGCAGGGCCCATCACCAGCCAGGCCGACCACTCGAAAAAACTACCGAGGATCATGATCACCCCCACAAAGAAAAGCCTCTGGATGGAGGCTTAATGGAACTCCAAAATAAAGACATAGGGGAGGGCAAGACTTTGGATCCAACCCAGTTTTTTTTTCTTTCTCAGCAGTCATGCCTTTTAAACTTGCTGACTTTTGAAACAAGTCACCAAGGCCATTGACCAGGGCAGGGCAGTCCACACACCCCACCTTGACCTGGCAAAAACTCACACAGCTTAAATGTAAACCCACATGTCACACAAGGGTTGCAAACTAGCAAAGATAAGACACACAAGGGTGCACCAGAACTGCAGCCATGTCAGGGTCAGAGCTGCTGCAAGTGCTCAGCCCCACCCCAAACAGTGTTGGGGCCCACTTTTCAGGGCCATGTCCACTTCCTTCTTTTTCAAGTAGTGACAGGAGGATTATGGTGACAAAATTTGCAGATGACTGCAAACAAATCTACAACTGCAGCAAAAAGCCATCTAGTACACATCCATCTCAGACACACATCAGATAGAGAAGGGTCATAGGCTAACGATAACTGGTGCCAGAGCCATGGGACAAAATGGAAGAGGGCAAAATGCATAGTCAACAACTCCTGGGAAAAACAAGGTTACCCCTAGCCAAAAATGCATAGCAATGTACAGTGATACAGGATCTGGGGACCCAGGCTGATATGACGGAGTTGACCTTCGCTTGACAAAGTAAAGTAGTTAGGCTATCTGTACATTGCCCACCTGATCTAGAAGCGATTTGGATCTAAGGAGGAAGGAGGTCATCGTTCCCTGTACTCCATCCCTCCCCCACCATGAGTGTTCATACAATGCCCTCATCAGGTGTGGTGATATCTCGACTGCAGCAATTGAGCCACCCCTCAAAGTTCCCAACCAAAAGGATAAAGGGTCAAAAAAGAAGTCACTCTGCCCGACAGCTGAAGGAACTAAAGGACTCAAGGAACACCAGCTGCTCACAGTTTGACACGAGGTGCCATACAGGTGAGACCATTACCAACCCCCAATCACCTCAAAAGCTCCTCAAAAAAAACAATCTATCCATCAAAAAACTAAGGGCAAGAGACTTAATACAACACGGCTATTTAATAGGATGTGCTGGGACAGAGATTAGACACAGAGAGACCCCTATGCTGTGGAACAAAAATCCCGGCACAGGCGGAGTCGCTGGCTGGCCTTGTTGAAGATCCAAGAGATGGGATGGGAATGGGTATGCAGGATACCCCTAGGGGTGTCTCAGTGTGTTTGAGGCACAGCAAAAAAATAAAATGCAATGTATCCTTCAAACTTAAAAGGGTGGTGAAAAGAAAAAACTCTGGGCTAGGCTTATAAATGCCCTAGGGCAGATAGCCTAGTATGAACCTATGAACCTATGAACCTATGTTGTCTACTGGCTTTATTTTAATCCAGGGTATTTCAGAGAGCTAGGTGCTATCAGTGCTCTCAGAACAGCGGCCATCTTGAACTTGTTTACTAATATAATTTTAACTTTGAATGAATGCCAAGTGTGAACTGGAACAATATTGCATACAGTGCAAAGGAATTGAAAGTATAGTCTGCGTTTGCTAAATGAAGGCACACATAGCCAGTTCTATGATGCAGACTGATAAAGTCCTGAATACAATTTTGGTGACCTAAATTCAATCTCAGGTGCTTGATAAAGGTAATAGCAGATGGTAAGTTTGTCCATCCTGGTGCAGAAGTAGTTCCTAGCTTGGTTCACTGGTACTCCAAGTTAAAAAAAAAAGCTTTGCCCATAGCAACAAGCCAGTGCAGGGGAGACAGCATGGTTTGTGGCCACCAAAGTTGTTGACTATAACCTTTGCCGACAAATGTAATGGAACATGTATGCATGGATGAGGGTAGGGTGCATAGGATGTCCCTGCACTGCTGCAAATACTTGTCTCAGTAGAGATATGACCATAACAAACAACCTGACTTGCTAGGATGCCAGCAAGGACAAAAACAGAGCACATGGCTTCCTGTATGATGGCTTCCCTTGGGTAGGTCTCACCTCTGCATCGTACTTTCTAAGTTTAGTTATATGAGGGAATGTCCATAGCACTGTGAATATGCATCACATGTATGTAAATTCATGAATACTGTCAGCTTTTTCTTGCAGCCAGCAGTGAGTGTGGAACTGCCCAGATCTCTCAAAAATGTTCAAGCTTTCCATGAGAATTTGTGCTTGTTATGGCTCAGGGCTGCTGGCTAGCAGATAATCCAAATGCTTTAAAGACCTGAATTCAGTCTGAAAGTGTCTTTGCATGTACATCTTATTGCGGCGTTTATAAGTTTAGAAATGGGGCGACTAGGACAGTTCGAAAATAGGAAGAGCGCAGGCGAGGAAAACATAAAAGGAACACAATAAGAGGGTTGTACTGGAAGAGCTGGCTGAAGATGTGTAATATTTATTTGGGGGGGACAGAGCCACATTTTCCCCCAATATTTTTTCTTTATAGAAAGGAAGCTGGGAAAGGAAGATGGGTAGAGAGTGTTAGGGGAGTGTTAAAGAATTTTTTGGGACAATAGAGGTTGTTGAAGAAGGCTTCATGCTCTGTATCATTCCAGTCCAGAGAGCCTCAGGTATTCCCCTGCACCACAATGTTGAGGGGGTGAAATCATCCAGTAGCTCAGGAGTTGGAGCCAAGGATGACAGTGATCATACCTCTCAACCTCGTAATCCAATAAATTGGGACAAAGCCTAAAACTAATGGGGGGACAAAGACCTAAAAATAAGGGCAAGTTTTAAGCATTGCCCTTATGAGCATGGAAAGTTGTTAGAATAACAGGTTTTGCTTTGGTATGTTATTATCTGAAGGATATGAAGTCTGAAACTCAAATGTTTGCCATTATTTTTCAGTCCACAATAACATGCTAGAAAAACTCAAATTTTATGCAGAACAGATTTAAAATATGATGCTAAAATCTGGGCATTGTGTGAAAAATCTGGACAATTGAGAGGTATGATAATGACTCTTGCACCTCCTGAAGGAGACTTGTATGGGCCCCACCAAATCTCCATCACCTTCTGTACTGCAGCCTTCACCAGACCCGGAAAACCTGGATACTGGCTTTCCAGGCTGCTATAACACAGGTTGCCCACAGTAGTACAACCACTGTTCTTATCCTGTAAAGCAGTCCCTGGTTAGACAGTACATGGTGGTGATCTCTCTTGTGTCTGAGGTAGCTGTGGTCAAGGTGCCTGGGTGCTAATGGATCTGCAGAAAAGAGAACAAAAGAGTCAAACAATAAATAGAGAGTGACAGATGATGACAACAAAATGACATACGTGTTAAACAGTAGAGGCCTTTATTTCAGTAAGATAAAATCATAGTAGTAAGATTTGTATTCAGGAATGTCAGTAAACACATATAGCTTGCAATTAATGGCTTTAACAGGAAATAGTGAGAATTACTGCAGAAGGTTCAGGTCTTTTAGCACTTCAGAATTTCAGCTTTGTCATTCTGCATTTCCCATACCATGACTGAATAATTATATGCATTTCTGTAATGGAATCCCATAATCCTTCTGCATTTAATTACTTTACAGTAAGTAGTGACAAGTACTGGTTTAGATCCTGTAATACTGCATTTCCTTGTCCATGACTGAATCACTCTATGAATTTTGCAATCTGTGGTTAAACTTTATTCAGTTTCATTTTAGTTTTATCTGTAGGTTTTTCTTTCCTTCTTGGTGATAAATCATATTTATGGGGTCAGGGGACCAGTCTCTACTGCCACCACTAATACCTTTAATGGTTGTACAACAGCTGTTGCAATAAGAGAAAATAACAGTAAATAGAAGAGATTACAGAACGTGTGTGTGTGTGTGTGTGTGTGTGTGTGTGTGTGTGTGTGTGTGTGTGTGTGTGTGTGTGTATCACACCACTTATACGTTACTTTAATATAGCAGAAAAGGAGTACCTGGAGCCTGGACCTCTGCCATCTGCTGTACCAGCTGGCCCATCTTCACCCTTTGCAGGTCACTCTACTAATGTCTATGTCTCCACTACTCTCCAGTTTTCTATATACCCGTCAGTGAAGTTAGTGATCCCCCATCTCCTTCCAGATGTTGATCATTTTCCATGTGCCATCAGTAGACACACCCTCTATCTGCTCGTGGTATAGTTCTTACAGCAGGTAAGGATAATTTTTGTTTCCTTCTCCTACCAGCTTGGAGCATAACCCCAGGCCTTCACAGAGTGCATCTTATTTCTGACAACTTCAAATAGGAATAAAGATGTAAATATGAAATTGAGGTTACTGTGGTGTGAACCACACCCACTAGTATGTGCCATCACTCTGTTCATTCCCTTACACCCTGCTGGGAATCCTGCTGGGCACAGAAAAGCAGGTGCATTTCGAGATTATTTCCATGTGCAGTGGTATGGCACCATAATCTGAGGCTCACATGGGGCACACTCATGAGCATTTCATTGCTCATTCAGGCAGTATGGGATCATCTATGCCAGTATAAAAGCACTTACTCATATATGCTTTAATGCTATAAATAAAGTTAAACATGGCAATCCTTAACTTGCATTAGAACTTCTAAAATTGGACCAAGCTTCATTAAACTTTTACAGTTTACCATTTTGATAGCCTCTTGGCTGTGCATTTACGCAAAGGGATGCAGAAAGTACAAATTAATGAAAAAGATATCAAATAGGCACAATTATTACAAAAAGTATTAGGAATACAGTACAAATGAAGAAAATGAAAAAAATCATTACCTCAGAAAGAGCAAGTTAAACTGTCATAAGCAATTGTAATGCTTCTCTTTTTTTGGTTGACATTAATTCTATGGGGGAATGAACCACACCTTATCACAATGTAAGAAAACATCAAATTACATGTTCAATAATGCAAAGACAAAGGCAAGCAAAATGCAATTGCCTGCACAAACACTGGTGGTTGGCCTTCCACTGTCCTACCTTTAACCCCGAATGAGAAGTACCTGCTCTCTATAAAGTGTGATGACTTTGATGCTGAAGAAGATGGTGCAGGAATCATTTGAGGTGCCATTAACACCTGAACTTTGAGATACATCCATCATCTACTTACAGGAAGTAAAGAAGGTTAGTGTTTGGTTGGTATTGTCAGTTTCAGGCTAGATGTACTTGCCATGGTAACTGTGTGCATATAACTCTTAAAGGTTTCTTTATCAGATAATCAATTCAACATCAGCTATAGCATCAACTCTGCAGACATTACATGGTAAGTGTGGGCATCATACTTTTAATATGAAATCACATAGCTGTCACAGGTCACAATAACTACATTGTCACACATTTCTTAAAATAGTCACCAACAGACATAATTACATGTTCTGCTGCAGTACAGCAAGTTGATGTTGACAGCAGAATGGCTGTTGATGATGATGTAATTTCACTCATTCTAATGTCACAGCCTCATGACAATGGCATGCGGTCACAAAGAGTACTAGCAGGGCCCCCTGCCTCACAGCACATGCATAACTCCATAGACAGTTACACAGGCTGACAGACTGAGCATGAGGTAAGGATACTAGGGAGGGGTAACAGCACATAGTTCAACACCTGTTTCTTCACAGCCTGAACCCCTTAGTGAAGAGACAACCTTTACTGAAATACCAGTGCCCATTATCATACATGTATACAGTGGTGCCAGGTAAAGACATCTTTCATAGTTAGCTTCATTGACATACAAGGCCTTGTCTGTCCAACAGCAGATATGTTTTGACATTGCTCAGACCCAGACTGCTGCCATTGAGAGTCAGGTAGAGATTGCTACAGTGCTACGGGGTATATGCAAAGAAATTCTCCAGTACATGGGAAAGGAAGATACCAGGGAAAATGCCATTGTGATGCTCTTGTGCAGTATGGCTGCACATATGGCAACAATGTTAACCTCTACCTGCATACTAGTAAGGACCTGCCAGACACACAGTGGGGACACAGCTGAATGTAAAAGAGGGAGTGTCTGCACATGAGGTGGAGGAGTATGCCAGGCACCACATGTGTCCCAAAAAAGAGTTGCAAGCATTCAAGCTGATTCCCCCAAGAAGAATGGACCTTGGGGAGATATCATGAAGAGTAAGCTGTGCGAAGTAAAAGAAATTTCCAATCACCACAGAGATGTGCTGATCAAACAAGAATCTGTTATCAGCATGCATATCCAAATCCCTGATGATTGTGTTAAATTTATGTGGAATGTTATCTATATGGTAAACAGTAGTGATGCTAGGTTTACCAAAAGAAACTAAGCTATATTTCTTAGTGCTGAAGGTGAGCACATGATTAATACATTAGAAATGGGTTTAGTCCAGCCCTTGCTGGAGATTTGAGTATCAAAATGGGATCTAATAATTGCTCCTCAGTTTGTAATCACCAGCAAACTCACCTTAGTCCTTTGATATTGGCTTTTATGTCACAGAAATATATACCAGTGAGAAGGGAGCCCAGGACAGAGCCCTATGATACCAGTAGTGACATTTTTCTGTCTAAGGCAATCAACCCTGACCTTAACCCTATGGGTTCTGCCAGACAGGCAATTACCAATCCAGTGAACTATGTGTGGGCTAATTTTGAGTTGGAAGACATTGTCAATAATCATAGCTGGGGGAGGGACTAACATCAAAAGCCTTGACAAGGTACAGATAAGCAATTAGATTGTATGCCCTTGCCAATGGCCTGTATAACTCTTTCAAAGAACTCAAACAGGTTCAGCAGACATGATCTAGCTTTTAAAAAGCTGGGCTCATATGTATCCAGGAATATGATCATAGGACCCTAGGAAGTTACTAAGCTATTGGCCCTGAGGCACTTATAAGCCTAGCCAAGAGTTTAGCCCATGTTTAGACAAATCAACACCCAATGCCCCTGTCCAGCAGGGACACAGGTGGAATCCCAGGGATGTATTTTCTATTTCCCATCCAGTTATCCAGGCTGCACTTAAAAAGGGGTAAAGAGGTACTCTACTTGACTTGGAGAGAGAGTCTATTTCACAGATGGGGGAGTCTCTAGGACACAGATCTGTCCCGTCAACAAGTCATCCTGATGTCACAAACCAGGTTGAGGCCACGTGTGTGGGTTACTCGAGTGGAGCTTGATTTGCGGATATGCAGCAGTCGCATCAAGGCAGCTCCGAGATCTCCTTGTATGCCAGACCGAGGTCACCTCTGAGGAGTCTGTATGAAACTGAGTAGAGGGCCAGGTATCTCCAGCTGCTGCTTGTGCTTTGTGAGTTACATGCCAAGCAGGGCATTGTACTCAATAAATGGGGTTATAAGGGAAGAATACAGGGCTGTTATGACCTCCTTGTCCCTGGATGAGATACCCTTACTTATGACGTGGGCCATGTAGAACGCTTTCCGTACAATGGAAGCAACATGATGGTCAAAAGTCAGGTTGCTTTCAATCTGGATGCCCAAATCCCTCACAAATGATTGCATGCTTAGGACATTGTTATTAATGTGATAATTTGTGAGGACATCACTCTCCCCAATGGGGATGATGATGCATTTTTTGGTATTCAGCTTGAGGCCATGTTTCTGTCACCAGTCATTTGTTTGGTTGAGACCCTCTTGGAGGATGTCCACGTTACTAGGGGAATTGATGACAGTGCCCAGCTTGCAGTCATCTGCAAACTTGATCAGTCATAGCCCACTGGTTTTGGCCTGCACCTCAGAAAAGTATATCCCAAATAACAGGTATCCCAAGACCGAACCCTGGGTACCCTGCTTCATACGGGTCTACTGCTTGAGGTGGCTTCCCCTATTTTGATTAGGTGGGTTCTATCAGTGTGTCAATTAGCTACTCATCTGGTAATATATGGATTGATGCCTAGTTGAGAGAGTTTATCTATTATGCCTGAGTGGGGAATAGCATTGAAGGCTTTGGCCAGGTCAAGGTAGGTGGTGTGCATTATCTTCCCCTCATCCATGGCTTTGGTGACTGTCTCAAAAAAGTTGACTAAATTTAACAGACATGACCACCCACTGATGAAGCCAAACTGTGTGGGATCAAGTGTATGGAGGTTGCCAATGTCCTTGTAAATGAAGTCCATGGCCTTGCAGATCAGATCAGTTAGGCTGAAGGGTCTATAATTTCCTGGATTGGTGGATGCTCCACTTTTGTGTAAATGGATGACAGTGGCTGTCCACCACTCAGCTGGGACAAAGCTGGTACTCAGGCTTTGGTTGAATAGGGCACCTAATGGTGCTGCAAGTTTCTGCCTGAGTTCATGTAGGATGCAGCCTGGGATGTTATTGGGTCCCATGGAGGCTGTATTTTTTGCCTTTGAGAAAGCAGTAATGACCTGATCCCTAGATATAAGGGGAAGGGGGCAGGTACTGGGAATGTCCTGATTTACTGATGGGGGGACAGAGGAGTTAAATTTTGCTGAATATGTCAGTCAGCAAGTTTGTTGTATCTACAGAATTTGTATATGTGGTGTCCTTGATCACCAGTTCTGAACAGATCTGGGTGCTTCCTTTGAGAATGCAGACATATGTGAAGAAGGCCTTATGATTGTCTCTAGTAGAGGTGGCCAATTTGTACTCCAAGTTTGCTTTGGAGGATTTCACTAGTGCTCTTATTTGCTTGTTCAGGCTAAGGAGAGATTGCTTCGAATTGGGCACATGCTCCTTCTTGGTCCTGCACAGCAATTTTTTTTCTTTTGTTATAGAGTTTATTTTTTGCAGATGTCCACCAGACAGGGTCACTCTTCCTTGCAGAGGATAATTTAGTCTTGTCAGGTATTCCTGATCCCATGCAGCTATATAAATGTTTCTATGGTGCCAGTTCCTAGAGAGGGGGAGGGGGCTGTGAATTTGTTTATACCATCCCTAAAGAGGCTGTAATCAGCTTTGGAGAAGTTTTTTGTTTGCCCCTAGCTAAAGTGGGGTCAGGAGCGATGGTGACTTCGAGAGTGACCGTTTTATGGTCAGATCTTAAGAGGGAGGATGATACTGCAGGGGTGATACAGTGGTTTCTCATATTGGTTAATACCAAGTCCAAGATATTATCACCTCTTGTTGGGGTATCAACTAGCTGTTCCAAAGCTTTTGCATTGACAAAAATTGAGGAATTTGGGCATTTGTTTTCTGGCATGAGTAGTTCTTCTAGTCTATGTTTGGGTAGTTAAAGTCACCAGGATCAGGGTAAAGGGTTCAATCTTGATATATTCAAAGAAGTCCAAACAGGCAGATTAGGCATCTTGAGTCAGATTTGGTGGCTGCTAGCTAGCTATGATTTGTATAGGGGTCTTGTCAATGGTTAACTGCACCTGGAGTGTCTCCTGTGCATCATACTGTTTGACCAGCCTTGAGGTGTACATGTCTTTAATATATATTGAAACTCCACCTTAGCTCTACTGCTCACAGCTTGGGGTCTGAATGTATGATAGGATGAGTAACCAGGTAAGGTTGGGGTGCTATCTGCAGCTTTGAACCAGGTTTCTGTGACTGCACAGATGTCAGCATTTCCCAGGGTTAAGAATGCTTGCAATGAGTGCAGTTTCATGTTTAGACATCTAGCGTTTAGCATCATGACCTTTAATTTGCATTTTGTTGACATTTTTATGTTGGTAGTTTTAACCTCGTTACTTTTTCTAAAAAAGGTACTATGGGGGAGGCAAGAGCCTTTGCCAGATGTCTGAAGAACAAGTGAGAATGATGCAGGCCATCTCTGGCAAAGAATCATGGTCTGTCGATCATATCTTCTCAGGCTGTCAGGTACTGGATCCCCTTGGAATAAGATCATTTATATCATTCTTTAGTAGTTTATCTATAATACATTTCATAGCCTTGCAGGTAATACTTGTGAGAGCAATAGGGCTCTAATTTCCAGGGTTAGTAGAGGGGCCATTTTTATGCAATGGCATGACAAACTGCCATTCTTTACTGCTCGGGGACATTAAGCAGTTGAGAGACTCATTTTGATGAGCTGATGGAGGGGTTTTGCTAAGTGGGATTTTACACTTCACAGCAGGCATCCAGGGATACTGTCAGGACTCATGGAAGTAGTGCATTTAATGTTGTAAATTGTTGGGACCAAAAGCACTTAATGTTAGAACAGATCCTTTTGAAGTATACTGCATGGTATACTTTTTTGCATTGGACATATGTGATCATTTATAGAGTTATTGTTTTTTATTTTGATAGTGGATTTTTGGTTCTTAATTTTGGAAAGTATCAAAATGACTTGAACAAATGGATCTCAGGAGGAGAGATGTGAGGAGAAAATGGTGGGTAGGATGACGGTGAATAATAAAAGAGGTATCATTGGAGATAAGTTCAATACCTAACTACATGGTTACATCTAAGGTTCCTCACAGTAGTGTAGCAAGGGTAGGGTGAAGGGGAAGCTGCCCCGGACATGAAGTGTTCGGGGGCACAATCAAGAATTTTCTGAGTTTTTATGTGCACTGAAGTGCTGCTACAGAAAAGCTTGCCACAGTTTAAAGTAAGTTCAGGGAGGAGGTGGATAGCTTGTAGAAACTGATTGGTACATTTGTACAAATCAACTTGCTAGTCTAAACAGAAGTCCTATTATTTTTTTGCTCTCCAGTTGAAGAGGTGATAGGGGTATAGATTGTCTGCAGGAACATAAGACAATGTCCTTTTATTTTTTATTTTTTAGCACTATAATGGGAATGGGAGCCAAATATGCCAGCTAAGGCTCTGCTTCCTAATACAGCTGAAAAAAAAGCCTTAAGGTTGTCTTTTGAATTAGTTACAATCATACGTTTGTGGCTGGTCTTACATTTCATAATGTTATGTTTAACAGATTTCCTCTCAAGTCTTAAATCCCTTTTATGATGATAAAATGAACATCTTTTAGTCATTGCATAGAGCTTTATATTTTTCATTGTATTATAGAGTTTGTTGATGTGGTAGTTCCACTTTTTGGGTTAAAGGAAAACTCTACCTTAGAACTAAAAAATTTGTTTTTCTGCCATATCTTTGTTTTCTGAGCTATTGCTTCTTATAGAATTCGAATATGTTTTCTGCAAAATGGCTGCAACTGGGGCTTGATGTATCAATGTGATCTTGTTTTGTTCAAGCCTTTCTCTTTCCCATAATCCATTTCAAGTCTGCTTTATATGAGTCATGCTAGACATAATTAAGTAGTGGTCTATTCCCATGTCTTTGACATATAATGGGATTAGTGTCAGTCACTGTCTTCTTATATACTGTCTGTAACAGGACTGCTTCTTATATTTCTTGAACAGCTTTCATTTTTTGTGTGTCACAGAGCTTATTTTACAGTATACTGAGTTATACAGCTGCAACCAAAAAAGTAACTAAACTGCAGGCCTTTATTCAAAGTATCCTTTTCTAGTCTAAGATAAATTGACAGCCCCATTCACAGCTCTCAACTGTCCAGATTTTTGCAGAATTTCCAGATTTTTTTCCTCATATTTTTGATATGTTTCTCATAAAATGTGTGGTTTTCTGGCAAATCACTGAAGATTGAAGTCACTAAATAATGACATTCATTTGAGTTTCAGACTTCAGATCCTTCAGAAGATATACATTAATGCAAATCATTTTATTCTAGCAACTTTCTAAGTTTTTAAGAGCAATATGTAAAATTTGTCCCTGTTTTTGGACCTTTCTCCCACAGTATTTTAGGCTTTGTCCAGATTTCTTGTGATAAGAGGCTGAGAATTATGGTCCCTTCCACCATACTTTGGTAAATTTGTTGCTAATTTTCAAGAATTACAAGAATAAATATTTTCTGGATTTTCCCTAAATATCACAGACATCTTTGATACTATATTTAAGTCATCTTAAAATGTGCAGATGTATAAATAAATATTTTAAGTTCAAAGCTTAGCATTTCAATACTGTGATGCTGCTTATGCAAATTTGTTAAAAGAGCTTTGAACCATTGACTGATCTAATTGCTTTGTTTTGCTATGAAAGGTATGGCTACATTGGAAGTATCTGTGATTCAGTTTAAGTTCTCTTCTCTTTAATAGAGACAGTGGAAAACAAGTTCACACCTCTCTGTCTTTTTTATAGCAGCTGATGAGCTCCTGACATCAGTAGGACTAATTACCCATGTAAGATTGTCCATAGTACCTGACTACAAATTTCTCTGTGTCTGTGATATGTCATGCACACATAGACAAATCCCTCTGCAAGTTATTTGAACACCAAAGGGTAAAAGATACAGGCTCTGCCTGGCAAAGCAGATAGGTCTATTGATTATTTCATCCCATGCAGACACACACTAGATCCCCTAGACTGGCATCAGTTTACTAGCCAATGATTAAATACAACTATTTTATACTTGAATTTAGGCGTCATTCTTGGTGATGTTAGAATGCTTCTCAATGCTAAGGCCTTGCAGAGGGCTCAGCAATGTCCCTCTACATGTCCACCAGGGTGGAACACCTAAGATCATTCACCACCACATTTGTAACTTCAAAGTCATAACTACATCTGTGGTGGTGCTGGGATGTAAAGGATCTAGTGATGTTTATAATCCTTGCACCAGAGAGGCAGCTGTCGCCCTGTCTTCAATCAACCTGACAAGTACTGTGTCAGTACATCTTACAATGGCGTCACCACTGACTAAGACATTTTTGAGATGTGTTGCAGGTATTTGAGACCTTAAGGGTAGAGCCTTAAAGCACAGGTGCCTCCCAATGACAGCAGATGTGGGTATGGTATTATTGTTTGTGCTACATGGCTGCCATAAGCCAGTAGAATGTCTAAAAGGCCAGGATTTCTATACTATTTAGGTGATGTGGTGATGCAGTGTGGCTGTGGTGCTATTTATTGACAGTGGGTGAGATGGAGAAATTAGTCTTCAGTTTACATAAATAGGTAAATCTCTTGCAGATGGAACCAGTATGTGTTAGAAAGACTGGGTTGTCCGTAAACACGAGGCAGTTGCTACACTGCCTCAAAAAATCAAGGGCTAGTCTTTTGACTAAAGGAGAGGTTAAAGCAGGCTGGGACTCTATGGTGAAAAGGAGTGTTTTTTTATTTTTTTTTTGGAGAGGGGAGTTGCTATTATTTGCACACATAACAACTAATAGAAACAACAAAAATATAGATATGAAATTAATGAAAAACAGTAAATGTTGAAGTCACACAATATAAAACCAGTAAAACAGTGGATCTTCCCTGCATGGGGGTGCAGAAAGAAGTAGTCTCACATAAAATAGATTAAACTAATCTGTGCTAATGCTTGGCTAGTCTTCAGGAAAAAGTTTCCAAGCTGTCAGTTACCACCCAGTTGTACCAGATCCTTCACTAAAAATGTATCAACAGAACAGCTGCATACCTGTACAATAATAAATACCAGGCAAAGTATACCTGCATATCATTTGTGTAAGCAGTTTTTAGATAATCACGGTTTAATTATTATAACATCAGTTTTCTCATAAAATATGATGACATATTAAATAAAAAGTTGTTTCTATTGTCCATTTTCAGTATTACTTATTATGCCATGGCTTTCAGAAAGTATAGTACCACCTGGTAAATCTCACCTACATTTAACTCATTCAGATGACTTATTCTAATATATAATGTTACTAATCGTCCATAAACAGAAATGGCCAAATACGTTGTGTACATGCCCAATGAAGACATAGTCTATACTGTGTTCGGTTTTCATAGGCTCATAAATTGTTAATATATAATTAAGTGGCTAAATTTGGACATCACTGCAAGCTAGGAATAGCCACTGAATCCCGTAATGACTTAGCTATCCTGCAGAAAGGTTTGTCCCAAATAAATAACTGGTTCCAAAATCATGGACTAAAACTAAATGCCAAAAATGCATTCCAGTGTCCTTTGAAAAATCATCTACCCCAGGAACCTACCACATTGACAGTATGCTCCTAGGAGTAGTTTTTCAGGATTTGGGGACTTATGTGGACAGTAACCTCAATTTTGTGAGCAACATATGTCCATTATTTAAGAAAGTGCTTCTATACTGCACAGCTTATTAACAAAGGGATTCTGTCTAGATCTAGGCATGCCATTGTCCACCTTTATTCAGCTCTCTTTATGCCATTCATTGAATATAATTCCCCCTTTCACATGTATCTGTCCTGACACATGCAATAACTGGAAAGCCCACAGATATACCATAGTAAAAGGATACAAGGCCTAAACAACCTGTCCTACATGGACCGACTCAACGCCCTCTCACTATATTCAATATCTTACAGACTGCTAAGAGGTAACCTGTGTCTGGCATCTGACCTATTACTGATGGATGTACTGCATATCATCAAGTTAAATGGCATTAGAAATACTCAGCCTTGGGATCTAAAGCTCTTCTGCAACATCAACAGAGCAGTTTGTTGGGACAGGTATATTTGCAGAGGATACCACTGCTCTGGAACATACTCCTCATCTCCATAAAACAGAGCTCATCCTTGTCCATATTCAAGCACAACATAGATGTTTGGACAGGAAACAGACAAGTTATGCCAGAACTGCTCCCTGTATGATGAATGGACAGTGGCAGCTCCTAAAGTCTTTATCCCGTGCCTGGGTTCCCCCAAAGTATCTATAGTATTATCCCAGTTATTCACATTAGGGATGATATATAATTATTGCTCATAGGATGGATAAAGGCCAATCTATAACCAAACAGGAAAGGTTATCAAAGCACAAAAAGAGAAGCTGGCTGGACTTAAAATGGTCTTCAAGTGCAGCTAGCCTAGTACTTACCTATCAGTGTATTATTGTTAAGCTTTAACAAATCTATACATTTTCTTACTCTTGATTTAGGATTACAATGGTATGACATGCTGTTTTTTGACAGGGTCAGTGTTTGCTGACATTTTATTTCAACTTTAAACTATGTTTTGTTACATAGTTGATAATGACTAAAGCTGCAGCATTATTCAACTTGTCTGGGAGTGGGGTGACTTATCAAAATGCCACTTTATTTGTTTATTCAATGATGCAGTAGCAACAGCACTAGTTTTAATGCACAGAAATGCTATGAGATACATGCTGGAAAACAGCTAAGTGCAAATGCTTCATTTGAGAGAGTTCATTCTCTACCAAGAATGAAGATCTATTATAAATGAAGACTGAAAACATTAATTATAATACTTAAAAAATATATGAAGCTTTGCGCAGTGCTAAATCTGCAAAAAATACCAACAGCAAAAGAGGTGTAGCAGATGGTTTCTTTGTCCCCCTCAGTGCTGAATTTGGTGGCCATATGCACAGTCATTTTAAACTAAATGAACTCACTTGTTCTACTGAATAGTCAAGGTTTTATATAAAACAACTATGTGGGCCCATGAATATAGGTTATATGACAGAGCAAACAATACTCTATTATACTGTGTCCTACAGACTGCGATCTAGTTATTGGGTAACGGAACCCAGAGTCTTATGATAATCATGACAATGGCAATTTAAATGCATTTTATTTGTTTTAAATTGTATTTCAAAGAAAATTGTAAAAAAAAATCTTATAGGAGAGATCCACAAAAATGAGTTACTCATTTTAATACCTAAAATATGGTAACCATGTAAGGAATGTCACATCCATTAAAAGTCTAAACTTGATAGAAAATCCAGTTTATTCTATCCTATCTATATTTCTCCTACCTTCACCAGTCATGCCTGACTGTCACACATCTTCTGTCAGACGTTTCATCCATCTTTTTGCTGGATGCCCTTGGTTTCTCTTACATTCCTCATGTCTGTCCCAAATCTTCTTCACCAGATTGTCATTTGCTTCCCTGCACATGTGCCAAACCACTGTAATCTGTTCTGCTTGGATCTCTCTGTAACTGGAGCTACTTTGTCTTTTGCTCTGATGTCCTGTCTTCTGCAACTGTCCCACAGTAGGCATTCTGCCACCCATCTGAGGTACTTCATCTCTATCACTTCTAACATCCTCAGTTGTTCTGCCTTCACTGCACAGGTTTCTCTCCCATGCAGCAGTACTGGTCACACCACTGTTCTGCACACCTTAGATTTCTGCTACTCTGGCATTCTTCTGCCATACACTAACCCTGACACTCTGTACCAGTTGGCTGTAGTGCCCCTGATTGTAGCTTTGACCTCCTTATTCAGACTTCCTTTCTTCTCAACCACACTTGCCCAAATACTTGAAGCTGCTAACCTGTTCCACTATTTTCCCTTTTATCTCAGTTCTCAGCTTCTTCTGATATTCCCCATTTGCTGCCATTAAAACAGTCTTATCTGTACTCAGTTTCATGCCATGTGCCTCCAGGTTTACATGCCATCCTCCTATCATCTGATGAAGCTCTTGATCAAAACCTGCATGCAGTGTCACATTGTATGTAGAGCAGCTTTGTTGATCTGTCCCTGCTGACCTGTTTGCTAATGTAGTCCATCACCAGTATGAATAGCTGTGGGCTCAGAGGTGAACACTGAATCACACCAACTCCCACTGGGAGCCCCCTCTGAGTCTGAACACTGATTGGAGTTGTGTTATTGGGTCTTTGTACATAGTCTGCACTAAATCAACTGTTTTTGGTATTTCAGACCTCATAGGACTGCCCAAATAAGCTTTCTTGGAACCTTGTCATGTGCTTTTTTCAGGTCAAGGAATGCCAGCTGAACTCTTTCCTCATGTCTAGCTTCTTCTCAGCTATCTGTCTCACTGCAAACATCAGATTAGTTTTGCTGTATCCTGTTCTGAATCGATTCTGCTCATCTCCCATCTTACTTTCTACTACTCTGCATACTTGTTTATCAATCACCCTCACCAGAACTTTCATACACTGTAATAGGAGTTTGATACCTCTGTACTGCCCACAGTTGTGAATGTCCCCTTTGTTATTGTACACTGGTATTAGTATACTTGTCCTCTATAAATATCTGATATGCCTATCTCTCCATACTGATATGAATACCCTCTGGAGACATTTCTCCCCAACTCACCCAAAATCTTAATCAGATCTGCAGTGACATCATCTGAGGCTGCTGCTTTCTCTGATTTCATTTTCCTAAGTACTGTTCTTACTTCTTCTTGGGTTGGACCATCTTCTTCTTTCATCATAGCCTTCAACTTCTGAGGGGCTTTCTTCCATCTGCCTTTGATTTCCTGTTGACTTGTGGGCAGGTTGTTGCTGGCATCCATTATGAAGGGTGTCTGATGACTGCCTTCTTTATCTTTCTGTGTTTGCATGCAACCTGTGTTTTTTGCATCATCTACAGAAACACTTTTCAGAAACTGGTAGAGTGCATCAGGTGCCTTGTTCTTTGGTATTGCCATTACTCTCATGGCCCCTCTGTTAGCCAGCAAGAATTCCTTCTTTGTCTGGTCTGTCTTTTCTATCTCCTACTGTTTCCTGCACTCCTCCTTTCATTTGATGGCTTGCTGGACTTCTGCATTCCACCACCAGCTTTCCTTATGTACCTTATTACCATACCTGACTCTGCTGTAAATTTCTTCTATAGTCCTCATACATGGTGTTTGAGGCGCTGCCATTCTTTTTCAACTCCCCCTATTTCCTCTACTTCCTGAGGTGTTAAGCACTGAGCATTTCCTTGCATTCTTGTACTTTGTCTTCAGTCAACTTTCAGGTCTTCAGGCTAGTCTCTGTTGACCTTAGTTACTTTTCTGAAAACTGCTTGAGATGATTGTGGCCACCAGTGATTTATGCTGTGGGATGTCTGGCTTGCTGGGGATGATGCAATTTCTTATTCTACCCCAGTGCCCTTTTCTTACTAGGAGGAAGTCTATCTGAGTTGTATGCTGCTCACTCTTGTATGTAATTTTGTGACTGTCTGTCTTTCTGAACTATGTGTTGGCCACCATCAAGCCATTTGCCTAATAAAAGTCAAGAATGGCCTCTGCTTCTTTATTCCTGTTGCCCCACCCATGTGGACCTAGGCAGTCATCGTATCCTGTTTTGTCTCTCCTGGTTAGTGCATTTATGTCATCCATTATCAACATCATCTCATGTTGACCTGCTTTATCTAGTAGGTCTTGCAACTGCTGCCCGAATGCATACTTTCCCATGCTATCACAACCCAGCTGTGGGGCATAGGCTGAGATTAGAAACAGTGCTCTACCCTTACACTGATGTCTATTTGCCATGCGTCTATCACTAATTCTGATGACATCCCTCACTGTCTTCTGAAGACTCTCCCGTATCACATTTCCTACACCACTTATAGTTTGTCCACTCCTTGAGCAGCAGACTCCAACTCCCAAGCCCATGTGGCTTTCCTCCCCTGCTCTTCGATCGTCTCCTAGATACAGAAAATGTCCAGCCTCCTCCTTAGCATCATGCAATCCACTTCCAAGTTGCATTCTGTCAGAGAAACTATATTAAATGTAGCAATCCTTAATTCATGCGTGGCAGGTTGATTGGTTTTATGTCCAGCTTTCACTCAACAGAGCTAACTCAGGTTACCCAAGCTGGGCAACTAAAAGCCAGCTAGCCAATATTTTATTGGCCCAGGGCTGCTGAGCTTTATGGCAGGTGCACACTGGCCAACAGGGGCACATAGACCCCCTCCCACCATTAGCATGGCAAATACACATGCCCATTTTTTCTGACTAGATGATCTAGAGTCAATTTGTACATCATGAAGTGGTTAACCCTACCATGGCACACAGCCTGTGATAGGTGTTCTCTTATCTAGAGGATAGTGAGCACCACACTGATGTCCAAAACAGATGGTCTACACACCTCTGTCCAAAATAGATGGTCTATACACCTCTGTCCAAAACAGATGATCCACACAAGTCTTCCTCAGAAACGTAACATCTAGAGTCTGTGCTGCTATCAACAATTCCATTCTTGGGTGAGTTTGAGATGGAAACACCCTTTATGTTTTTTGGAAGGTGGGACTAACCCTAAAGAGACACAGGGAGAACATGCAAACTCAGTACATGCATTAGCTGGAGGTCAAGATTGAGCCTTTTACATTGATTGTGAGAAGCAAAATCCTTAACAATTAAGTCAACTGTGTCTATGGTGTTTCATACTGAGTTATTATAATAACTAGACATTATGTACAAGAAAGGAACAATGGTAGTGCATTCTGAGGTCCCTACTTCTTTTTTCAATGTTAGTCACACCATTCCAAGTTAAGGAACTGCTGTTCATTGTTACTCCGGGAAATGTTTGGCTTATGTTGACTCAGAGATGCCAGTTCTGATGAAAAGTTAACTGCAAAAAAATATGTTGTGACATTTGCCTTTCAATTTTTTTTTTTCATTTCATTTGCCAGTAGAGCTGGACATGGTAATACAATTATCACAGTACTGTACATATTTCATTAATTGCAGGAACAGTTACTAAGAATTATACAACATTAATGATTCTTTTCAAGTATTGGTATCTGATATTATTTACGTACTTCTGCTTCATAATCCATACTGCACCTCCTGCATCTGTTTGCTTATACATATTTGTGCTTAAATATTTCTGCATAGGCACTGTCATCAGAAATATAGGGCACAGTTTATTAAAGGCTCTGGCAACAGAACAGAATGCCATCAACCTTTTTCAGAGATTAATGCCTACTGTTACGAATGCCTGTGATTTATAATGCATGGCTGTAACTGGCTTAGCTCAACTGTTTTTTTTCCCCTTAACTAGAGATGAAACCACTTAATCAATATGATCACTTGAATAATTTAGTCTTTATACTCTTTGATTTTGCATGGGTCAGATCTTGAAGGTCAGTTATCACCATACTGTAGCAATTTCAGAAATAATGATGTCGAGCCCTTGCAAATGTCCATATCTGTGCTAGATTTAACAGAGAATATATTGCATTTATAAGCCACGACTCATATGCAGGTATTAGTTCTCTGTGTGTGGTTACACAGAGAAAATAGCATCATATGTGAGATTTGTACTGATGGGTAACCTCTTATGTCTGAATTGCTTGTAGGAAGTACTGTTACTTGTCATTATTAGCATCATTTTTTAGTACAGACACTAGAGTTTTGGAGACTAAAAGATATGCAGAAGTTGATGACATGAACTAATGAGTAATTTCCTAATATTTACAAAAATGTTCTTCAATTAATGGGACAATTCAGGCTTGTTAATTAGCACAGTGGAGAGAATCTCTGATTCAGAGATACGGTACAGCAACACATGGAAACACCTTATTAGTGGCACATTTCCATGTTACTGAAGTGGACACCTTAGTGTCAGACCTAAGGGTGCCAATGTTCTCCCCACAAGCCAGTGCACTGTGGTAACATAGGTATCCCCCCAACATGCACACATGCTCACATATATGCAAATGCACACATATGCACACACTTACACACATACTCACATATATGCAAATGCACACATATACACACACTTACACATATACTCACATATATGCAAATGTACACATATACACACACACTTACACACATGCTCACATATATGCAAATGCACACATATACACACACTTGCACACATGCTCACATATATGGAAATGCTCACATATACACACACTTACACACATGCATACATGCTCACATACACAGACTTAACATCGATTACCTAATTCCTGTAGCGCAACCATCCTGGCAGATACACAGATACACAGACACACACCACCAACACCTCTACTAAACTAATTCAATCACCAAAACTAGAACAACTGTTGCAGGAAAACAAAAACGCCCCAGGAACAATGACAGCATACTCAGGATAGTTTTAATAAAAGTTCAACAAACAAAGGTTGCGGCAAGTTGCTAGGTCCACAATAAAAAGTTAAAGCAAAAAAAAACAAGTTCAATATGAAGCGCTTTTCGTCTGTAATATAAACAGACTTCTTCAGATAAAAGCACATCGTAAATTCAAGCTGTTTAAATGTAATACAATGGGCACATGATAAATGTAAGCCTATAGTTAACCCTTTAAAAATCAAAACAGTTATAACCCATTTTTTTTGAAAAAGCAGTGTGCGTGTTGTATTCAAAACACCATAACAGCCACTTAATACAAAGTACTAAAACGTAAAAAAGTATATAAAATACAGAAATTATTAATACATCATACTTGATGTTATATCCATTAAAACCAGTAAAAACAAGTTGTTACTCTAAACAACAATGCCAAATAGTGCACACATAAGAAACCTAAAACGGAGCAAAGAAAAAACAAAAAAAAAACGTGCTACTAAACGAGTGGCACTTGTGTGTATATTATGAGTACCATTATTATTTCCAAGCTTATAGTACAACAAGAGTTCAAATAGTTATGTAGTGTTCTTGTTCTCAAACAAATATAGTACTCTGTCCTCTTAAGCATAACCATAAAAACCTAAGACAGATCCATGAAAATGTACTACATCACTAGTGGCAATTTATATGAATGCCACAAGTGCCAAAGTCAATGTACAACTTATGATGGGCTTATTGATATTGCTGGTAACCTATTCTAAACACTAAACATTAAAAAGTAATGTTACCATTCGGGTGAAATTTGTTAATGTCCTTACAAACGTGAAGTTTGATAAGTAGGTTGTAATCGTAGCTTCTTGTCGTAAAAGGTCACCAGGTGTATATTATATAATACCTAGAAATATTGGGCTTGAAAGTAATCTACAGTTGGGTAAGCTGGTTACTTTGCTGTCAAATGTTGTAGTGCCTAACCATAATGTGAACTATATTTGAGTCACTATAAAGGTTAGTCACACATTAATTAAGGTAACCAGAAGAAATTCTAACCCTAGCATAACCGTTTGCCTAATTTTAATCTACAAGTTCATAAGAAAACTTCATTCAATCCTAATAATAAACATACATCACTATAAAGATTGATTATACGTTAGTGAAGGTAGAAGAAGGTAGAAGAAAGAATTCTAATCTTAACATAACCAATTTCTTAGTTTTAATATACAAGTTAGTCAGTAAACTTCATTCAGTCCTGGTGGTCGACATGCGTCTAAATGTAATTGCCATAGTAGTTCTATCTTTTCTAAAAATAGTGAACTTGAACCACCTCTTAGCATCGTTTGAATGTGGTTTTCTTGATCTTTAATTTGCTCAATGACTTTAAACTTAAATAAGTGGTTAGGTTGTTCCATACAATGTTTTGCTAATGCGTTCTCTTGTTTGTGTCTACTAATCGCGTATATGTGGTCATAAATCCTGTCACGGAGTCTCCTATCAGTTTTGCCTATGTAAAAGGCTGGACATAATTGACATTGAGCTAAGTAAATTCTTCTACCTTCACTAATGTATAATCAATCTTTATAGTGATGTATGTTGATTTTTAGGATTGAACAAAGTTTTCTTATGAACTTGTGTATTAAAATTAGGCAAACGGTTATGTTAGGGTTAGAATTTCTTCTGTTTACCTTAATTAATGTGTAACTAACCTTTATATTGACTCAAATATAGTTCACATTATGGTTAGTTACTACCACATTTGACAGCAAGGTAACCAGCTTACCAGAGGCGGCTCGTGCCATCGGACTGCCGGACTGCAGCCCCCTCAGCAAGAAAAAATAAAAAAGTGCTTTTTAGTTATTTAATTTTTACTGTCTTTCACTCTTTAGTAAGTCTTTCTCATTCTCTAATCAGCTGGCTGACTCATCTGCGAGTACGAGCATGTGCACTTTCGAATTCTGGGTTGCGGCAGTTTTAAAAAAATAAGTTTTTTTTTCTCTTTCTCTTAGAGATCCACTCCAGCGCTGCAGTGAATTAAGGCATCAGTGTGATGCCCAGCAGTCTATCTGGTTTGGAACTGCATAGAATTGGAAGGGGTTTGGACTGCCATGTCCGCAGGCACATACATGACGTGGATGGGCTAAATGGCTGCTGATTGGTTGTCGCTCTCTTCCCGGGCTTTATGTGCTGGGAAAAGAGTGAGAAGCAAACAGTTGCAGCCAGTTTCAGTTGTGGACGTGGTGGATTATTGGATTTTATTTGCTTGGCGGCCTAATTTCAGCAGCTGAAAAAGAAGAAGAAGAAGAACAGTTTCTTTTCTTCTTGGTGGTATGTATGTATGTGTATCAGTACAATTATATTATATATATTTGGCAAACAAAACAAACAAGTTGTGTACTGATCTGCAGAATACTTTGGAGGCTTAAGATGAAGGATCACCTTCAAGAAGTATTTTACAACAATTCGAGAAATGTATATATTGACATACAAGCAGAAACTGTATATGGTGTCCTTTTCTTTGGTTGGGTATGGACTAAAAGAAGTTGCAAATGAGGTGCACTTCTGTGAGTTAAAAATTGTTGTTTGTAGTTTACCAAGGAGAATAATTGCCAGAACATTTTCTATTATTGCAGTGGTAGTGTTTGAAATTTGCAGCTTTTCGTTTTTCTTCATCATGACTATGATTGCAGAGTCGGTATATATAAAGTAAGTAAGTAATCTGTGTCAGACAAATGGAGCTGATCCTTGCAGGCAAACATAGTTTATTGTTAACAGAGGCCAAGGCAATCCTTAAATAGGCATGATGTTCTAGTGGTAGGTCTCTGAATTTCTGTAGAAAGCATAACACCAAATCAAGAAAATAAAAAGGATGTCTTTGTGGTACTATTCTGAAATCTTCCAATGTTCAGAATTTTGAGGTCTGGACATAGCACATTGCCTTTTTACTAAGTTAAGAGGGCACTCTGGAGACGTTATGTTATTGTGTGAAGCACCAATGTTTGTGCTAGAAAACTTAACCAAGGCTATTCTGTTCAAAAACACCCATGTGAATGAGTGACACCCTTTTTATTTTCAACGGCATCCTTTAAATAAGAAGAGTTTCTAGAAATACATAACAATGACACTGGCTCCAGCTGACCGAATTGTATCGTTTGCAGTTTCTTGGATCTGGCATGTAACAGAGTAAAGAAGCTGACAATATAGGCAAATGATAAACAGATCAGCAGAACCACTTTTGGCAAAATTAAGGCATTCTTGTCATGTTAACACATATATGAGATTGCATTTGTCTCTGCTTAGAATGGGAATTCAGAGTTCGACTTCTAAAGATCCTCATGGATAAATAGTCTAGTAAGTACCTATGAACCTATGAAAGAGATTATTGAGTTAGATTTGTTTATATTCCTTCTCTGATATGATCATAGCTAGTTTGCAGATGATATAGGAATGAATACCTTCTACCTTGCTAATATACCACATCACTGTGGTGTGTATTTCTGACATCTGCAAAGTTGCAGATATGATAACTGAACTGAAGGTCATGAGGGCTAGATAAATAGTCAGCTTCTCCTTGAAGCTGATGGGATTTTCCTCCAGGGCTTCTACTTTGGGATTCTGTATATAGGCTCCCTCAATATAATCAAAGGAGTTGTAGTGATATTTATATGTAGAAATGGAGTCACAAAAGAAAGAGCCTGATCTATGGTAATCTCCTTATGCCACAACTTTATCTTTTTTCATGATAGCTGGCATTAGTGGTAAAATATGATTAACAGTCTGGGCACTCTGATGCTAAATGTTGTGTAAGTATCAATATTGTTTTATTGCACTTTTGAGATGAGAGCTTTCAGCATTGTGAAATACATGTAGTTTAAATGAACGTAAAGTCTTAAGAAATGTCCTCCCTATCAATTGTCTGACTCCTTGTCCATGACAGAGTAGTACTGTAAAATGTATTGACAGAAGTTTATTTGGTTTTGCATATATGGATGAGGGGATGTGAATCATAAGGTATGGTAGTTAATACTGTTTTAGTTCAAACAGCATATAGATTCTTAACTTGAAAATATTTCTTGACGTGACCCATGTTCCTCACAACTGGCATAGATGCACATTTGGTAAAACAGAATTGTACAAATGCATTAGTCATATATATCACACTGTAAGTGGTAAAATATGAATAGCTAAGCTAACCTGTTTACAGTGATTAAAGTCTTCTGTTTTCCATATATCTGGAGAAGCCCTCCGCATCCACTTTACTTGTGTGCTAACTCTAAATATGCCTGCTGATGATCCTAATCCCAGTGCTGTGCACAGTGTGTTATGAAAACCCTTTCATTAACAGTACCGCAGTTCAGGCAAAGAATGTGTACAATACATGCTGTTATGTTTGTGTTTGTTTGTAATGATCAGAAAAGGAACACATTTGCTTTTATTTTTCAATTGTTCTAGGTCTGAATTTTTTTGTTTTCTATCTCTGTTAATATTGGTGTTTATTTTTCAGTTGTGTGTGGTTTATTCAATGATTAGAAAATATCGACATTAACAGATATAGTCGTACACGTGCACACAGCTTTATTATTGCAGTTAATCACCTATTGTTGACATACACATCCCTGTTTACAGTAGAAAGTTGCTCCAGGGTCTAAACATTCTTTCATAAAACAAAATAAAAAATAAAAAGCGATGCAGTTATGTAGCTTACTTAGTATGCATTCTGTTACTTAACTGAAAGTGGTTCAGTACCATGCAAGTTGTTGCTGAAGCAGAACTGCTGAAGCATAAGTTACTGTTTAATTTTTGATTGTGTAACACAGCAAACATTTGCAGTGTAGTTGTACATAGACTTTATATCTCTGTCTAGTTCCCACTCTTCATTTATTCATATTTATGGGGAAAGTCAGTAGTGGAGGGCTGAGGAGGTAAACCACCAGATCCCCTTACGGATGTTATTGCTTCATTCTGATAGGGTCTATATTAGAACATCAAAGTTTTAAAACTTTGAATGTTCTAATATCGACCCCTATTCAGCGAAAGCTGAAAACATCAAACATACAGAACAGCAAATGTTTTCCTAGGGAAAAAATTTGCTGTTCCAAAACACATACACACAACAGAAGCACACCAAACAAACAGCAATCCACACACATACACCTAAAATCTTACACCTAACCCTACACTAAACTATACACACACCACTAACTATCCACTTACCTTAACCCAAACCCTAGCCATAAGGTCCGTCACTATCACACACACTCACCCACGCCCTAACCCTAACTCACCTACCCCGCCCTAACCCTCACGTTCACACAATCACACTTACCTGACCCACACCCTAACCCTAACTCACCTAACACGCCCTAACCCTCACGTCCACACAATTGCACACATACCTAACCCGCACCCTAACCCTCACGTCCACACAATCGCACACATACCTAACCCATACCCTAACCCTAACTAACCTAACCTGCACTCAATCGCACACTTATCTGAACCCGCCCCGTTAACTTTCCACCACAGTGCTGAAAATACCAAAGCAACAGAAACGGACAACCAAATTCATTCCCTAGGAAAGAATTTGGTTTTCTTTTGCTTCAATATTTTCAACTTTCACTGAATAGAGGTCGATATTAGAACATTCAAAGTTTTGAAACTTCAGTGTTTTAATATAGACCCTTCTGATAGCAGTAATGTATGTATTCTTTGCACAAATAGAAAAGTGAGTGTGTAAGTAATATTTTAGCTTAACTTTAATTTATAATATCTCTGCAAGTGTCAATTAAACTTTTTTTATATTACCAAATTACCAGAATGCTTTTTAAAATTAGACTTTACTTCTTCACCATTTGCTTGTGTTCCTACTCCAATTTTGATATAACCATTTAGTCTCATAGGTTCATAGGTGTGTGCGCACTAGGCTAATGACCACTAGGGCTCTTGTAGCCCAGCCATGCAACCCAAATGTGACCCACAAATTTTTCTTTTGATATAAGGGTGATTTATTGACTGTTTCTTCATCAGAGACAAAGGTGTCAGACCAGGAGTGAATTTCCGATCATCCCTCCAAAGTTAAATAGGGTTGGTAGAATTTTGTTTTAAGTGGAGGGAGAGCCTGTTCCAGAGAATGGAAATTCTCTGAGAAACATATCTGCCCATCCAACATTTCCTATTTGTGATGCAAACAAAATGTAGGTCTTTTAATGTAGTTCTGATGCTTTTTGCAGATGTACAAAAGGGTCATCAAAACAGGGTCCAGGGGTGCCTTGCAAACCAGGCAAGTATCACCTGTCAGAGGTCTGTATGATACTGAGTAAAGAAATAAGCCTTGGGGTGATCAGCATCGGATATTATGTTTACTCCCTCTATTCTTTTTGTAAGGAACCTTTATGGATTTTCCAGTTGCTGCATGCGTCTGGTCAGATAAATATCAAAGGGGGCCTTATGCTCTATGATGGGTTTGATTAGGGCCAAGTACAGCAGTGAAATGACTGCTCTGGACTTGGATGCCATGCACTTACTTATATGTTGAGGAACACAGAACTACCTTGGACACATTGTTTGAAGGCTACATTACTATCCTCATGAATTCCCAGATACCTGACTAATGGATCCACTTTTATTGATGACCTAGTAATACTTTTTCTTTGTCTAATATCTATTATAAGTGACACAGTAGTATACCGTGGACCACACAAACTTACTCTCTCCCTCTAAGTTACCTTAGCTCCAGATACTCTCACAGTAAAAGCTGTTAGTGTCCTTGCTCCTTTGCTGCCTGCTTTTCTTCCATGTCACCGCTAGGTGGCAGCACCCAATAACCTATTGCCAGTTTATCTGTAACCTTACCTGACTTCCATCCTATTTAAACTGACTTCCTATTTTAGAGTCAGTATTTTTCTCTCTGACTACCTTCTGGTTTACCACCTGTACAACACTACTTTCAACTAAACACCTCTCACACATCCCTACAGAACACTCATCCCTATCTGGTTTCTCAACCTAGCATACCTCCTTACATGTCCACACCACCAGCAGTTGCAGCTGATACTTTTTTACTACTCTCTTTTTTTGTTGATCCCCGCTCCGTTCGCCCTGCGGGCTCACTCCGCTCCCCTACCCTACTCCCAATTCCCACCCACCCCCACTACATCTAACTTTATACCCTTTAAGCCACTCCTACTTCCTCTCCAAACACTAACACCACTCCCACTCCCCATACCCTCCCCCACACACACCAACCTTCTTCACACAGTCCCCCTCCCCTTATTAAACATCTGCCTTGCCTACCAAATCCTAACATGCTTGTAAAATACTCTTTTCTCACATTTCAAATACTACTCTTTCTAAACCTCTGCTACATATACTATCTAACCAAGCCTAATCCCATTATCCACACCCCACTCCTGCACACACCCTACCACCACCACAATTCACAAACCAACCATTACAATTCCATCTCTCCAGAACTATATCCCAACAGACATAATCTATATTTTCCAATATAAAATCATCCCTCCGCATAAAACCTCAACAACCACTCTCCCCTACATAACCTCCACTAAGTTCTTTACTCACACCACACATACAAAACTACCCAAACACCTCAACTATTTAACCCAACTTCTAACTCCCACACTTCTATCTGGTGACATACACCCCAACCCAGGCCCAAACCCCTCTTCATCGATTACTAAATCTATTCTATTTACATTTTTAAATGCACAAAGCTTAACTAACAAAATTCATAATCTTCATGCCTGGCTGCTACATAACAAACCAGACATCATAGCCATTTCTGAAACCTGGCTAAAACCTCATATACAAAATGCAGAAATAGTCCCAACCAATTACTCTATCATCAGAGCTGACAGAACCCATAAAAAAGGTGGTGGTGTAGCACTACTCTATTCATCCTCCCTGTGTATAACACCTTATAATAAAATTATTCCCCAGTTCACTAATGCAGAACTTTTACTTGCTCAACTTCAACTAAACACATATAAATCCATATACATAGCCTCCATTTACATTCCACCTGGAAACAATATCCCAATACTCGAAGAGATCCTCTCTTGGCTTTCTACTAATATCTCAAATGAAACTATAATTATGGGAGACACCAATATCAATTGGTCCTCCATTCAATCCCCTACTCACCCCCTCAATATTAACCTATATAACTACACCCAACTTATCAACACCATGACTAGACCATGCAAAGACTTCACTAGGGGTAACATCTTAGACTGGATTTTAGTCTCCACCCTCAATACTACCCCAACAGTGGCACCCTTCCTGACTCCCTCAGCGATCACCTTCCCATCTTCACTAGGCATCTGCCTTCTCCATTGCAAGTCATGCATAATTATATCACCACCCACTGCTGTAAAAACTTTAACCCAGAAGCTTTCTCTGACTCCCTAAAATTAATCAACTGGAACTGCTTAAAAACTTTACCCTTGAAAATGCTATCTCTCTGACTTTAATACAACCTTCATAAAAGTTCTTGATACTTATGCTCCCCCAATAACCAAAGGAATAAAAAAGAAAACCTCCCCCTGGTTAACTAAAGAAACACTAACCACCATGAAACTTCGAGACAAAGCCTGGACACAATACCATAGAAACAAAACTACATCTAACCTTAATAAATACAAAACCCTCCGTAACACAGTTAAAAAAACTCATCCCAGAAGACCGTCAAAACTATTTCACCCACCTACAAAGCAACCACAAAACCAAACCCAAAAGTTCTGGAGAGGCATATCTACCCTCTTAAAACCAGGTACTACTGAAAACCCAACCCCCTCCCCAAATACACTAGACATTGACCTAGCCACCCAATTTAACTCTTTCTTCATAGACTCTATCTCCAAACTTACCTCTTCTTTTTCAAATAACAACCCCCCTCCTATCTCCACCTCTGCAACCACCTTGCCCACAAACTCCATTTTTTCCTTCCCCACCCTCTCTACCACCTCCATTCCTCCTTAAACCTATTCCTACTTCCATCATAAAAAAACTCCTACAGAAACTAAAACCATGCACCAATGCCCCCGATAACATTCCCTCATACTTTCTCAGCATAGCCGCCGAAGCTATTGCTCTCCCAATAAGTATCCTTATCAACCGCTCTATCCTAGAAAGTACTGTTCCCTCAAATCTGGAAAAAAGCCTATATCATTTCTCTGCATAAAGGTGGTACCGACAATAACATTAGCAATTTCCATCCCATTGCCATCCTCTCTCCCATTTCAAAAATCTTAGAGAAATGCATCCATCTTCAACTATTTCCTCATCTTAGACACCAAACTATTAACTCCTACCCAGCATGGATTTGGGCCCCATCATAGCACTATGACAGCCCTCCTATCCTTCCTGGAAACTGTGAATAAAGCTAGAGACTCTGGCCTCACTGTTTCTACCATTCTACTAGATCTCTCTAAGGCCTTTGATACTATCTCTCATAACCTACTTCTTAATAAGCTATCCAACCTAAACCTTTCACCATCATCCCTTACTTGGTTTACCAGCTATCTTTCTAACAGACAACAAGCTGTCAAGTGGAAAAAAGCAACCTCCTCCTTTCTCAATACCCCAACAGGTGTCCCACAAGGCTCTATATTAGGCCCCCTCCTCTTTAATATTTTCATAAATGACTTCTTCCTCTCTATCCCTCATGCAAACAACATACAATATGCTGATGATTCCACAATCATCTGTGCTGCCTCATCCATTCCAACTCTTCTAAAACTTACTCGAGTCTTTCTCCACAACAGAACAATGGATGAAACACAACCATCTAGCACTCAATGCCACTAAAACTAAACTTATGATATTTACACCCTCTAAAGCCAATAACTTTGATAAAAATTCATTCCCCATCACCAGCCAAAATAATACGCCTCTACAGCTAGTATCCGAATCCAAACTATTAGGAGTCCAAATCGACAACAAACTGAAATTCAACTCCCACCTACTACTAAATATAAAAAAAAACACCAAAAACTTGGCATGCTCTATCGACACAATCGGTTCCTCACCAAATCTACTAAGCTTTCTCTCTCCTCTACATTTCTCCTTCCTTCCCTTCTCTATGGTGCCCCTCTTCTAACAAACATACAAACATCACTCAAAACCAAACTATCCTCTTGTTATAATAAAATAGCCAAATTCGCCACCAGTACCAAATCATCTATACATCACTGTGAACCTCTCCACAAACTCAACTGGTTAGAACTACCCAACTACCTCTCATATACCCAGCTCACATATGCCCATAAACTCATATTTTAACCACACCACTGTCCTTCCCTCTCTACTACCTTTAAAATGCACCACACACAAAGACTCTTAAGATCCAACAATCAAAACCTTATTGAAGTCCATAGACCCCTCCATCCCCCAGGACAAAACCTCCTATCCTTCTCACTTGCACGCCTATGGAACTCTCTTCCCCCCACCATTCGCACAATCGCTAGTATCCCAGTTTTAAAAAAATCACTACACTCTCACCTAACATCCACTTGGGAATGCTCCTGCTCCCATCCCTCATAACCTACTCTTTTTCACAAAACTTTTTCTCTACTCCTTCTTCTAAATCCCTTATAGCAAAGGCATGTGCGCATGCCTGCCTGCAGCATATATCTCCCTAACTACACCAGTAATTTCTTAGCTCTCTATCTATCCTAAAAAAAAAAAAAAACCTTCTAACTTTCATTTTGTCTTTTTTTTGGGTCTGTGTCTACACTACTCTCAATGTAAACTTGCTAGATTAAGTGTTATAAAACCAATTTGTACAAATGATAGTCTTTGTAATCATCATGTAATCAAGTGTGCTATTAAATCCTTGTATAATCTAAATGTGGAGCTTTTCTCCCCAGGACTCCATTGAAAACGGGTTCCCAAGGCCCAATGGACTATCCTGGTAAAACAACTGCAAATAAATAAAAATAAATAACATAGTTACTCAGGGTGGCTGACTTCCCAAAAGATACTATAATGCATTCTTGGTATTGAGTTTTAAGTCATAGCTTTGGCACCAAGTGTGTGTTTGTGTTAAGGCCTTACTGAAGGGTGTTCTCAGTTTGCAATCAGCTGCAAACGTGGTTAGCTAGGTGTCTTTGACACTGACTTTGACATTCGAGAAGTAAATGTAAAAACAGAGTTGGTCCAGCACAGAGCCTTGAGGGACTGCACTGGTGACCAGTCTCTTTGTTGAGGTGACCTCACTGATCCTAACCTCTTGGGCCTTATACATAAGCCACTTAGCTATTCAGCATGTTTTCAAGGTGTTTACGTATATTTCTGTAAGTTTGCTGACAGTGCCTTTGTGTGGTATTGTATCAAATGCATTAACCAGATCTAGGTAGACTGTATGCACTGTTTTCCCTTCATCCATTGCCTTAGTGACCTTATCAAAGAAGTCCAGCAGTTTCAGTAAGCAGGACCTTTCTCTGACAAGCCAGGCTGATATAGATCCAGTGTCTGGAGGTCTCCTGTGTCTGTCTTGATAATTCTTTCCATGGCTTTGCAAATAAGACTAGTCAGACTAACAGGTCTGTAGTTTCCAAGATCTGTTAAAGGTCCTCACTTATAAAGGGGGATGACCATCACAGTCCTCCATTCTCATGGCACAAAGCCTGTTTTAATATTATAGTTAAATAGTGACTCCAGGGGTCCTGATAAGTCATATTTTATACTGTTCAGGAGGTGTCCCAGGATGTTTTTGGGGCCCACGTAGGCTGTGTTCTTGGTTATAGTGAGCGCAACCAGCACATGCTCCCTAGTTGTAGTTGAAGAGGTTATGTTTGAGGGTATTTCTTGTGAATGGTTGAGGTGAGTGGGAAGAAAAGTTGGAACTGATGATTGTCTTTCACCTGGTAGGCTATCTTAACATCAAAGTTGGCTTTGTTTGATCTAATTAGCCCTCTTAGTTGTCAATTAAGTTTAGTGAGATTTAGAAAGGCATATTTTCCTTTATCTATGTCTATTTTTTGCATAGTGTGTACAGATTTTCACATCACATTTTTGGTCCGTTTTTCATAAAATTGTGGTTTTCTGGCAAATTAGTGCAAATTATTAAAGACTGAAGTTAGAAAATAATGACAGACATTTGAGTTTCAGATTTCATACCCTTCAGAAAATTCATACTAATGCAATACCTACTATTTTATTAACTTTCTAAGTTTGTAAGAGCAATATTTAAAAATTGTCCTTATTTTGGGGCCTTTGTCCCGCTTTTATTTATGGTTTCTTGCTCTGAGGATGAAAGTATGACAAATGTGTCAGGGCCATCATTGTTAGCCAGAGACATTTCAGATTGTCACATACTTTTTGTACTCACCCCCCATGTAGTGACATGTAGAAAATGCATATTGTTGTCCAAGCAAGGCAAGGAGCAGTTAAGCAGTATAAGTGTGCAGACAGAGTATCACCCCATCCAAGGTAGACACAAGTACACAGTGGCTTTTCCTCTGTTCTTGATTTTGCAGAATGTTCTGGTTTTCTGTCATATTTCTATACTGTTGATTTATGCTTCTTATCATTCAGAAAATACGTAGGACGGCCACGATGGTGCAGCGGTTAGCATTTCCGCCTCACAGCAAGAGGTTCTCTGGTTTGATTCTCAGCTGGGGTGCCTTCTGTGCAGAGTCTGCATGTCCTCTCTGTGGTCGTGTGGGTTTCCTCCAGGTGCAACGGTTTCCTCCCACATCCCAAAGACATGCAGTAGGTGGGTTGGACACTCTAAATTGACCCTAGGTGTGAGTATGTGTGTGTGTCCACCTTCTGTGGAAGGCTGGGCACCAGGCTGGCAACTCAACACAGTAAAACTCCACTGCCAATCATGAGTGGACAGATAATCTGTTGTGGTGAACCCTAACCGAGAAAAGCTGAAAGAAGTAGAAGAAGATCATTCAGAAAATGCATATTGTTGGCTGCATGTTACTTGGTACTTTTATAAAGCTGAATATAGTAGAAGAAGATCATTCAGAAAATGCATATTATTGGCTGCATGTTACTTGGTACTTTTATAAAGCTGAATATAAATTATAATTAGAACTGCAATGCAAGGAGAAGTGGTTTGAGTTGAGTGCTGCTTGCTTTTTTATATTTGAT
The DNA here is from genome assembly GCF_019279795.1 of Protopterus annectens. Lineage (NCBI taxonomy): Eukaryota > Metazoa > Chordata > Ceratodontiformes > Protopteridae > Protopterus > Protopterus annectens. Next base: position 615,281,033 of record NC_056734.1, on the reverse strand, counting down.
TTTGACTGGCATTCCAGTAATGTATTTAAAAAAGTAATTTATTTTTTTCATGCCCTACAACCTTTTAGTTTCCATCTAGATATTAAGTAAGCTGTCATGTAGCCAATGCAATGAAATTTTTTTTCTCCACTTCATTTTGTCTTGATTGGACTCTCAAAATGACGGTTTGGCACCCAGGGCAGAGTATTTAATTAAAGTCCCAGTTTTTGTGGTTTTGAGCATAACCCTGCCCCTTTTTAGATGGTCACACCCCTTCCCATTGGCCCCACCCATTCAGCTGTCTCCTGCAGCCCCCTTTGCTTTGAAGTCACTAGCCGCCACTGCAGCTTACCCACCTGTAAATTACTTTCAAGCCCACTATTTCTAGGTATTATATAATATACACCTTTTACAACAAGAAGCTACGATTACAACCTAGTTATCAAACTCAACATTTGTAAGGACATTAAAATATTTCACCCAAATGGTAACAACATTACTTTTTAATGTTTAGTGTTTAGAATAGGTACCAGCAATATCAATAAGCCCATCATAAGTTGTACATTGACTTTGGCACTTGTGGTATTCATATAAATTGCCACTAGTGATGCAGAACGTTTTCATGGCTCTGTCTTAGGTTTTTATGGTTATGCTTAAGAGGACAAAGTACTATATTTGTTTGAGAACAAGAACACTACATAACTATTTGAACTCTTGTTGTACTATAAGCTTGGAAATAATAATAATCATAATATACACACAAGTACCACTCGTTTAGTGGCACTTTTTTTTTTTTTTCTTTGCTCCGTTTTAGGTTTCTTATGTGTGCACTATTTAGCATTGTTGTTTAGAGTAACAACTTGTTTTTACTGGTTTTAATGGATATAACATCAAGTATGATGTATTAATAATTTCTGTATTTTATATACTTTTTTACGTTTTAGTACTTTGTATTAAGTGGCTGTTATGGTGTTTTGAATACAACACGCACACCGCTTTTTCAAAAAAATGGGTTAGGACTGTTTTGATTTTTAAAGGGTTAACTATAGGCTTACATTTATCATGTGACCATTGTATTACATTTAAACAGCTTGAATTTATGGTGTGCTTTTATCTGAAGAAGTCTGTTTATATTACAGACGAAAAGCGCTTCATATTGAACTTGTTGGTTTTTTTGCTTTATCTTTTTATTGTGGACGTAGCAACTTGCCGCAACCTTTGTTTGTTAAACTTTTATTAAAACTATCCTGAGTATGCTGCCATTGCTCCTGGGGCATTTTTGTGTACCTCTACTAAACTAACCTGTACTATGACTACCGCCATAAGGGTGAATAGGTGAACATTAAAGGATGGCAGTCATTTTTCCCTCTAAGTGAAAAAAATAACTCAGTAGAGTTCTTCTGAATTAATTGGAGGTGTTACCATTTCTTGAGGACAATTCATAGGTGGTACAGCAGCTAGTGTTGTCACTTCACAGCAAGAAGTTCTCCAGTTCAATTCTCGGTTGGGGTGCCTTCTGTGCAGAGTCTGCATTTCCTCCCTCTAGTTGGGTAGGTTTCCTTCAGATCCTCCAACTTCGTCCCACATTTCAAAGACATGCAGTAAGTGGATTGAACACTCTAAAGTGGCCATAGGTGAGAGTGTGAGTGCAGGTGAGTGGTAAAATGAACTACAGCAACAGGGCTAGCCACCCAGCAGTGTAAACCTTGACTCAAGATGATTGTCACCGTTGAAGTGACACCCTGACCCCATGTGCAAAATGAGAAAAGGGAGTTGAGGCTGGATGGATGCATGGATGGATGGAATGCATAGCTAATTATCATTAACCACTCCCCTGGAATAACTAACTCAGGAAGACCACTGTCCTCCCTATGGCCCCACAAGGACACTGGACTTTGAATCAGGCAAGTTTATTACAATGTGAAAACTTTGAAATATAAGGCTTCCATATTCCTGTAAGACTTTCTGAATCAAGCCTATTGTATTTATAGGACTTGCATCAAAGTCGTATTCTAGATTGTGAAATATCTATGTGGGCAAATGTAGCACTTTGAGGGTACTTTTAGGATTTTCTTATTCTGAAAACTCTATAAATATTATACAAAGCTGCTAAATATTTAGCCTTAAAATGAGAGCAAGGAATAAAACTAAAAATTCCATGTTTTAAGCTTCAAGGGTTTGATAAATGAAATAATGTTACAGAGCAAATATCATACATAACAATACTGACAAGACATGATTGCCCTGTTCAAGGAATGATTTTCTTTCAATATCAGAGCATTTTCTACAATCAGTTATTTAAACAAATTTTCAAAATTATAGCTGATGTCCTTTACAGTGGCTTAGAAAAACACATCTATGAAATCAATCTTCTGAAAAAATCCCTTGATCCATGATCAGCTAAAAGAAATTTGTCGATGAAATAACACAGAAAATCCATGGCTTTTAACCAACTAGATTATAACCTAACTACTTTGTATTGTTTTCAACCATTTGAATACAATTCCGTTGTAATGGCATGTAACATTCATTAGCTTTTAATAATATAACAATGACATCATGCAATGACATAACCCTACTCTGAAAACATAAGAATACCACCTCACCTTATAAGATTCGTGTAAAATGAAGCAATATGCACAACTTTATAATAAAGTCGTTTTCAGTGTTATTATTCTATGTGCACTGCTTTATGACCACAATATTAAAAATATCCATGTGTGTCAACATACAAAATGCACTGCAGTCCAGACAAATATACATTCTTAGATTAGTACTAAGCTAACTGCCCTTGCAAGCCATTTTAAGCCTAGCCAATTATCCCTTGTGAGATTCAAACCCTGTGTTTGTAAGGCAAACACCTTAATCATTAGGCCACCCTCCCAACCTTCAATCTAACTCTGCTTATTGTGTATTTGAGATATGGATGCTGAGAAATTCACCTCAAGAGCAAACTGACTCAGTGAATGAAATCACATCTTTGTGCTCTCTCTCACTTTTTAAAAGACAAGTGAAAAATCATCTCAACAAACACTGGCTATGCTCCTGCACCAACCCAGGTTAACTCACTCCTTCCTCTTCTATCCTCTCTATCCTTACATTAACTTTATATGTATGCTTTCTGACAAAAAAAAAATTTCATACATGATATTTTGTTTGCAATTTTTAAATTAATGTTCCCTACTTACTGCTTTTTTTGTAAAAATTGTATCTACCAATGTCTATGTTCTGTTTCCTATATGTTTTTTATATCTGTAATTTACCCTTGGAGCTTTTCTCCCCGGGCCTCTACTGAAAATGGACATATATCCAGCTAGACTAGCCCGGTCAACAAATGTAAAATAAATAAATAAAATAAAATAAAAAAGTGAATGAAAATTGATCTGCAGAGAAGAGAACTAGATTAGATCCTAAACTGAAAAATATGGCAAACTATTCTCCACATGAAGTAGGTCCGTCCTTGGAGTGAGTATCTTGGCATCCTATTGCAACTCCAAGAATTCCTCTGGCACTGAAGAAAGGGTTTAGCAGCACGCTATACATTTCCTTGGGAGATGTTCACAGTTGTAGAATTGTGTAATCCACTGTTTTGCTCTGAACAATTCAGGTTTTAATGTCTTAGGCTGGTCAAATCATTTCATTAGTAAATGAAAATCGTTCAGTTTATGAAGGCTACATGACTCCATTTTCCCATTATTTTCTCATTTGGGACAGTCTGCAGGTACAATGGAACTGCTGTTCCTACTCAGTATCTTTGTTTCTATTAATCCCATTGTTACCATATAAGGAACGATCAGTGGCTAAATGCCTGCTGCTAATTCCCTGCACATAACTCCATATGTATTTCTGGACAGCTTGCTCTTACATACATTTTGTACTCTAATAATCTATAGTTCATATCAATAACTAATATCTTCTTACAAAGAGTATACATTTTCTCAAAGTTATTTATTTTCATTTTTTTAAACTAAACTCTCATTGTTAGCATTTTGGGTATACTTGGTTTACTTAATATAAGTTAATTTACTCAGCAATACTTTGTCAGATTACTGGCAATAAGTATGAATTATGATTTTACAGGGATTATTAACTTCATTGAAATACATTGGATTGATTTTTGTAGAGGGGGTGCTTGTTTCATTGAATGTTGCACTCTGCAAGTTGCTCCTTTAACTGAGATACATTTTCATAAAATGTAATCTTCCTTCAGTGTTATGTGACTATGGTTCTAATATATAATAGTCAGGAGTCTTAGTCAAAACCACCACCATAAATGCTTGAAGTTTGCATGCAGACATTTGTTTATTTTATTTATTCTTATTTTCTTTGAATTACTGGTTTTGCTTATTATTCTGTTTAATGTAGGTCACATAGCTGTAGTAAGTACTGTGGGGATTGTATATTTGCCATTCCCTTAAGTTTTTTTGGGCACTCTGAGATATATTTATTATCTTAAACAGTTGTGTTGTTGTGGTTTGTTATCGTCAAAAGTGTGAGTGAGTTACTTCAGATATATGTGTTACACAGGATATTGCAACATTAGGTTTGAAGATCTAACCTTTCCTGAGACAGCAATTTTTAACAAACTGAAACCCTCTCATAACATTCTGAATTTGCTTTTATTTTCAGGGGGTTGTCTGCTCAACATAAGTTTTCACTATTTTGTGATTTTGATTTTTTTAGATTACTTTCAATTCAGTTGCTATGTGCTTCAGTGCTTAGATACACAGTCAGATTCTGTGCCAATCATAAAGCATTTGTCAATACTGAATACTTATTTTTAGCAGTGAAAAATAGCAATAATATTAATCATTAAACCACCCCCACTCCCCAGTAAGGAAACCTCCATAAAAAAACTTCTCCAAAGCCAACTTCATGCTACTCAAGTCAGAAGTGACAAACTTTATGACACCCATGCAGACGGGAACTGAAAGTTTGACTGCTGAATCTTACACTAAGGCACTGTACAAGCACATCCACTCATGCATGAATCGTGCCATCCCAAATAGAACCAAGATGCTCTCCTCCAAAAAAAGGAAGCCAATCTGGTGGTCCCCTGCCATAAACAAACTTTACAACAAAAGGAAGAAACTGTTGCAGAAAACAGGAAAATCCCATGATGCAAAAAATTCCCTTACCAACCTCAGTAAGAAGCTGAGATCCCTCGTAAAATCCTCCAAAGTTAGTTACGAAAATAAAATTGCCAAAGATTCCAAAGACAACCACAAGGCATTCTATAACTATGTCAATAATCTAAATGGCAATGCTCAAATATGCTCTGAGCTACAACAGAATGGTGTTAAATATACTGATCCTAAGGATATTGCCAATATCCTTGCAGATCGATTCAGTGCCAACTTCATCCCCCTCTCACCCCCTAAACAGCCCATCTCAATACCAGAAGATTGCCAAATTCCAGTAATAATGGCCACACTGGGAAACAATGCACTCTCCAAAGCTAAGAATACAGCATCCATGGGACCAGATGACATCCCGGGCTGTGTACTACGTGAACTACAAAATGAACTGGCACCTCACCTAAGTGTCATGTTTAATCATAACCTCACCTGAGGCTTTGTGGCCTCTGAATGACACACAGCTACAGTTATACCACTCCACAAGGGGGGATCCACCTTGGATCCTGGGAACTACTGCCCCATCAGTCTGACGAGCCTTATCTGCAAGGCCATGGAATATATTATCATGGAACTTATAAACAAAGATATTGGAAACCTTCAAACACTGGATCCCACCCAGTTTGGGTTCATGAAGGGTCGATCTTGTCTCCTGAACCTGATTGACTTCTTCAAATCAGTCTCCAGAGCCGTGGATGAGGGTAAGGCAGTCCACACAGCCTATCTGGACCTTACCAAGGCCTTTGACACCATCCACCACTCTGGAATCATAGATAAACTTACTAACCTGGGCATTAATCCCTATGTCACTTGATGGGTTGCCAACTGGCATACTGACAGAACCCACACTGTAAAAGTAGCTGACTCCAAATCCAGATCCAGACAAGTGACAAGTGGAGTACCTCAGGGTTCAGTCCTGGGAATGCTCTTGTTTGGCATCTACTTCTCTGAAGTACAGGCCAACACTAAGGGACTCTGGCTAACAAAGTTCACAGATGACTGCAAACTGGGAACCATTATTGAATCCCCAAATGATGTGGATACTCTACAAAAGGGACTTACAGAAACAGATGATTGGTGCCAGAGCCATGGGCTCAAGCTCATTGCCAAGAAATGTATAGTTTTCCCCTTTGGGAAAAAACATGTATCCGTGAATTACCACATAGGTGGCAGTACACTAAACACCGAAAGTGTGATAAGAGACTTAGGGACACAGGTAGGCAGTGGTCTCACCTTCAATAACCACATTGCCACAACAGTCAGGAAATTCTTCTATGTGGCACACCTCATCACTAAGGGCTTTTCATCCAGAAAAAAGGAGGTCATTGTTCTACTGTACTCATCCCTCATTAGACCCATTATTGAATACAGCACCCCATTTGGTATGTACCTATCAACACATCTGCAACAACTGGAAAGGCCGCAGAAATACCTCACTAAAAGAATCACAGGCCTAAAGCAGATTCCCTATGCTGGCTGCCTTAAAAAACTCCAGCTATACTTTGGGACATATCATCTACTCAGAGGTGATCTCTGCTTAACATACAAGGCCATGTAAAACCCAGAGCTGCTGGACATGCTACACTTAAAGAAATCCCAATCCATCAGAGCCACACGCTCCAGGGATCTAAACCTTGTCATCACAATAAACAAAACATGCTGGAGGGATAGGTTCCTGACCCAGAGACTCACCAGACTCTGGAATAGACTGCCCATACATTTTAAGCAGAGTGCCTCCTTGGCCCTCTTCAAAAGGAACCTTGACTGGATGGGAGAAAGGAAATTCACCCCAGGATCACATCAGCCGCCCTGCTAGACAGGGGTCCAGGGAAGTAAATAGTGTGGGAAGAAATAGCCAGGGAATTGTTATGGCTAGGCTTGTATAGGCCCTAGGGCTGATAGTCTTGTACCAACCTATGAATCTATGAACCTATGAACCTATGAATTGCCAGCATTCATGATATATATCCCTGAGGTTGTGAAGCCAGTGACTTGAATTTTTCTGGTGAAACAGTGATGCTAACAGTTGATACATGCATGCGGGGGAGTTTAAGTAGTCATGATTTAAGTCATCCTTATAGTTTTATGACCAGTGTGCAAAAAGAAAGTAAGTGAAAATGTTACTTTTCAAATGAAAAATTAGTTTGTGTATTTAATAAAAGAAACAGTGACTAATTAAGGATCTGTTCTTCAAAGTACAATTTATTAGAAACAACCCTATAAACAAATGCCCTTTAATATACCACATCCTCAAATTAAACAGTACCCAAAGAGGAATGCTAGTAAATTATTTCATAATATGCAACACTTCTTCTTACTACTCTTAATCTCTATTGAATAACATGAACAGCTGCTACGTCACAACATATGTACATACATAACATACATACATACATACATACATACAAATATTTCAGGTGTGGGTAACATACTGAAACAGGCCTTTCCATAATAAGTTTCCAAGTTGTTTTTGAAAATATCTAAGGTAGTGCTTGCTTTAATATAATTTCGAAGTCCATTCCATGCATCTGCTATTCTCTCAAAGAACCAATTAGTTCATCTGTCATCCCTATAGAATCTTCTACATAGGTTGTCTGATGATTCTCTACTGCTCATTGATAACCTCAAACATTCCCAGAGGTAGTTGTGTCTAAATGCTCTATAACCTGAATAAGGTCTCCTCTTAAATATTCATATGAGACACTGTACGAGTTCAGGAATTTCAATCTTTCATGTTGTTGTTGTTATTCTTCTTTTGGCTTTTCCCAGTTAGGGGTCGCCACAGCGGAACTCCGGTCCGGTAATGATTGGCAGTAGGTTTTTTACAGTGCCGAGGTGCCAGCTCAACACCCAACCTTCAACGAAGACGTGCCCATTCTACTCATGTCTTTTGAATGCCATTCGACCGTGGGGAGGACATGCAGACTCCACACAGAAGGTGCTCCAGCTGAGAATCGAACGGGAGAACCTCTTGCTGTGAGAAGACAACACTACCGCTGCACCACAGCGGCTGTCCTTGTAATATTTCCACTGTTCTCATTCCAGTTTACTGACACTTGTTTTCTTTTAAGGTTTCCACATAGCTATTCCATTCCTTAGTTTGCATCTAATGTAATTTGGGTCTAATGTAGCTTTCAAACAATTATTTCATCATTTCTGATTCCCTAAACTTTATAAATTATTTTATATAGCCTATAGTTTTATAACTATCATTAACCAATTTATTGATATGATTAGAGAAACTCAAAACTGTATCTAGTCATATACCCACAGTTTTAATCATTATATGCTGTATTAAGTATTCACCCTTTAGTCTTTGTTTCTCAAATCTCATATGCATACTTTTTGATGTATTTATCAGCATATTATTATCCTATTCCCAGATAGTTAAGTCAAGTTATTTTGCAGACATACCCTATCTGTATCAGATGTAATCAGTTTACTCATTCTCAAGTCATATGCATACAGACTACATAACACCTCAGATTAAAAAGATGAATCTGAAAGATACAACCTAAACATGTATGGACATTGGACACAGCCCTATGGGGCACCCTAACAGTAACCTAGAATTTTGCTGTCTAATTTCTTTATAACACTTGCCATGTCCTATTTGAAAGCCATTCAGCTATCGATCATATCAAGATTACATCAATACCTAGTTATTCTAATGTATTGATCAGTGTTTTGTGCATTGCCATATGAACAGCTGAAGTTAAGTCTATATAAATTACATCACATCACAGTTTTTCATTCATAGCTGTTATTATATAACATCCTGTTACAGGTGGTTTAAGATCTATTTTAAACACATGCAAGAAATACCTTCAAGTATAACCCCTCCAACTGTAAGTAGAGAGTATATCCTGGCTGTGGTCACTAAGGGCAAGAACACAGCCTTAGTGGGCCACAGTAATATCCTGGGATGCCTCCTAAATAGTCTAAAATATGATCTATCAGGGCTACTGCAGTTACTACTTAACTATAGTCTCAAAACAGGCTTCATGCCATGACAATAGAGGACTGCAATGGTCATCTCTTTTCATAAGGGTGGACCGTCAATAGAGCCCAAAACTACAGGCCAATTAGTCTGACTAGTCTTATATGCAAAGCCATAGAAAGAATTATCATAGAAATGATTAACAAAGACATAGGGAGGCCTTCAGACACTGGAACCATCCCAACCTGGCTTTGTCAAAGGAGAGTCAGGCCTAGTGAATCTGGTAGGCTTCTTTGAGAAGATCTCCAGGGTAATGAATAGGTTCATAGGTTCATAGGTTCATACTAGGCTATCTGCCCGAGGGCATTTACAAGCCTAGCCCATCGTTTTGTGGCTTACGCCACCCCTTTAGTATGGGGAACTATACCCATTATTTTGCTGTGCCTCTGTCGATCAGTGACACTGAGGTAATCCCTGGGGTATATCTGCGATCTCCCATCCATTGGTCAAGATTTCTCTTGAACAAGGCCAGCGAGGTGCTCTGCCTCACATATACCGGGATTTTATTCCACAGGGAGTCTTTGGGTGATGAATCTATCCCTCCAGCACGTCCTATTAATAGCCGTGTCGAGGTTTAAGTCTCCCGCCCTTGTGGCTCTGACGGATCTAGAGTGTTTGAGGTGAAGCATATTCATCAAATCTGGGTTTGACATGGCCTTGTATGTTAGGCAAAGGTCACCTCTGAGCAAGCGGTAAGCGACTGAATAGAGCTGGAGTTCTTTCAGTCGGGCAGCATAGGACAGATGTTTGAGACCCTTTATCCTTTTGGTGAGGAACTTTTGTGGCCTCTCCAGCTGCTGCAAGTGTCGGGTCAGATACATTCCGAATGGGGCATTGTACTCAATCATTGGTCTGATGAGTGATGAGTATAGGGAGACTATGACCTCCCTTGATCTAGATGAAAATCCCTTCATGATAAGGTGGGCAATGTAGAAGGTCTTCCTAACTACTTTAGCTACATGGGTGTCGAATGACAGACTACTATCAACCTGGGTCCCCAGGTCCCTGATAACTTCTTCTGTGCTCAGTGGATTGCCACCTATTTGGTAGCTAGGGGTAACCTTGTTTTTCCCGAAGGGTATGACTATGCATTTTTTGGCATTTAACTTTAGGCCATGGCTCTGGCACCAGTTATCCATTTCTGTGAGACCCTTCTGAAGGATATCTGTGTCAGATGTGTTTTCTACTATGGCCCAGTTTGCAGTCATCTGCAAACTTTGTCAGCCATAACCCTCCTGTGTTTGCTTGTACTGAAAAGTAGATGCCAAACAAGAGTGGGCCCAGGACTGAGCCCTGTGGTACACCACTTGTGACAGGCTTTGAGTCTGACATGGCGCCAGCAACTCTGACCCTGTGGGTTCTGTCACTCAGCCAGTTTGCAACCCATCTTCTGATGTATGGGTTAACATTTAAGCTGATGAGTTTTTCAATGATACCCGAGTGGGGTATTGTATGCTAGGCCTACGCCAGATCGAGGTAGGCTGTATGGACTGCCTTTTCCTCATCAATGGCTTTGGTGACTGTTTTGAAAAAGTCAACCAAGTTTAAAAGGCATGATCTGCCTTTGACAAAGCCAAACTGGGTTGGATCCAAAGTCTGCAAATTCCCTATGTCTTTATTTATGAGGTCCATTATGATCCTCTCCATGGCTTTGCAGATAAGGCTTGTCAAGCTAATGGGCCGGTAATTTCCAGGGTCGGTGGAGGCACCGCCTTTGTGAAGTGGGACCACAGTTGCAGTGCGCCACTCCCTGGGTACGTATCCAGAGGTAAGACTATGATTAAACAGCTGTCCTAGCTGTGGGTTTAATTCCTCGTTGAGTTCGTGGAGCACACAGCCGGGGACACCATCAGATCCCATGGATGCTGTGTTTTTTGCTTTGGAGAGAGCAGTTCTCACTTGGGCGTTGGAGATGTTTGGGGGGCTGCAATCGCTTGGTATAGATATCTCTCCTTTGGGGGGGAAGGGGGGGAGAAGTTTGCACTGAACCTGTCAGCCAGTATGTTGGCAATGTCTGTAGGATCAGTAATCTTCACATCATTTTGAACTAGTTGAATGAGAGTAAAACAGTACATACTGCCTACTTTGACCTGGTTAAGACATTTGATACTATACCCCACTCAGGTGTTGTTAACAAATGTATAGAATTAGGCATAAATCGCTATATAACATGCTGGATAGCCAAATGGCTCACAGATAGGATTCAGGAAGTTAGGATTGGTGAGACCACCTCCACAAAGAGGCTGATCAGCAGTGGAGTCCCTCAGGGCTCCATGCCGGGCTCATTCCTTTTTGGCATCAACTTCTTGGAAGTCAAGGCTAATGTCAAAGGCTTCTGTTTATCCAGGTTTGCATATGATTGCAAACTGGGAGTGGTCATAGAATCTCCCAAGATGTAAACATCTTACAAGAGGGCCTAACAGAGACAAATGATTGGTATCAAAGCCACAGCTTAAAACTTAATGCCAAGAAAAGCAATATAGCATCTTTTGAGAATTCAGCCAACCCAGGAAACTACATCATTGAAAAAACACCCCTAAGAGTTGACCCACTAGTCAGGGATCTGGAAACACATGTAGATAGTAAGCTGGTCTTCAACTAACATGCGTCCAAGGTGGTAAGGAAATCCTTTTATATTGCTCAAATTATAAGTAAAGCCACTGCACTTGGCCCTTATCTGATCCATCAGTGAGTATAATGCCCTCTTCAGTATGTACCTGACAGACACATGCAGTAACTGGAACTTCTGCAAAGGTTCCTAACAAAAAGAATACAGGGCATAAACACAATGTAGAATGCAGATTGCCTCAAAGCCTTAGCCCTAAAATTGGTCTCCAACAGACCACTGAAAGGTGATCTATACCTGGTGTACAATGTATTCCTAGACCTCCACTCTGATAAACCTTTTACACATCTACAAAACAAGCAGCATCAGAACTACTAGATCTATGGACCTAAATTTTGCTTGCAACAGAAATAGGACATGTTGGACAGACAGATATGTATCTCAAAGAATTCCTATTCTCAGGAATAGGCTCCCCATCAATGTGAAACAAAGTCCCTTCCTAATCTTATTTAAACGTAACTTGCACCACTGGATGGAAAATCAAAAATTCACCCCTGGTCTGGCATCTATGTCTGTGATAGACAGAGGCAGTCAACAAATCATGTCATAATCAACAATCACCCCACCCATATAAATATCTTAAAACATATAACTTGTGGGACACATTTGAGTTGCATGGCTAGGCTTATAGAGGCCTTAGTGGTCATTAGCCAGAATAAACCTATGAATTATTTATGGTATCAAGTCTCAACCTTTCCAATTCTGACCATAATGCATCCAAAATAATCTTCTCCTTTATTTTCCGCAATAAGAAAAGTTACTTTATGAGTCTATACGATTCTGGGTTTGTAATATTCCACTTTCCCTTAAAGAAAGGTTTAATGAGTGCATGTCTGAACTCTTGAGAAATCTCTCCCTACATGAATGACCTAGTGAACAACAGAAGTAATGGCATTGTAAGTTCATGATAACGTGTTCTCACTCATTATTTCCAATTCTGTCTCCTTCCTGTGCTTTGGGTCCAGTTGGCATTGTTATTTTCAATAAAATCTAATTTAATCTCAGTATCTGAAGCTAAATAGATTCTTCTAGAACAATTTATTATCCCCCTTTATGGAGCCAAACTGATGTTCATTATTCCTACTGCTGCAGTAGCCCTTAGACTATATGGCTTGTTTCTTGTTCTGGAAACAACAACTGGCTGGCCTCAAAAGGTCTATCCAGCTTCATAAGCTCTGGATCCCCATCACTCTTTCATTCTGACTGCTGATTGACTAATCTCATGGAGGAAAATCCACAGTTAGAGAGAAACTTTCTTCTGTAATTTCTTGCTGTTCTAAGAAAAAGCATTTTTTGGACTTCTAAGAAGTAACAATTAGCCTAGTGCTTTGTTTCTGGCAGATAAGTTCCTGTTACAAAACCCCTGCACTCAGAAGTTACTCAGAAATACTGTATTTTATTACAATATTATAAGTTTATTGTCAGGGATTGTGCCTTGTGATTTAGAGTATTTGTTAGCATTTGGGGTTAAGTTTGTGAAAAACTGTGTAGTGCTTGTATAAACTTTAAATTTTGTGGAGACAGAAGCTTATGGAGCAATGAGCAGGAAACTGATTAATGCTTATGGTTACTATGTGATAATTTTATGGCGCCATTTTGATTCTGTCACTGTGTGTGCGAGTGCTTGAACAGTACTGACAGGGAAATTTTATTCTACTTTTACTTTTTATAACCCAAGGGACTGGCAAAAGTGGTGAGAGTGTAAGTCTGCTGCTTGTGAATACCAAGTGACAACTTATCTTTTGACCTACTCACTCCATTGTCTCATCACTTTTGGTGCTTCTCACCAGGTCTTAGCACAGATACTCATTCTAGTCTGGCTGTCCTTTGCCCAGTAGTACCAGAAAGAAAACATAAGTCATTTACCAAGAAGTTCTTGCCATTATCATGGACTAGGTCTTTGTCTCAACTGATACAGGGTGAACCTGCAGTGGTCATTGGTTGTTCTTCAGACCACTCACTTTCTTATCCACTTCTTTTGTTGTAGTCCTTTCAGTGAGCATGAACCAAGGGTCAGCCATGTCCTCTTTGGCTATTCCAGTGTCTGTTACAGGCACAGAGAACCATCTTCTCTTGGTCAGGGAGGCAATCTAGGAGATTCATCTGAGAGAACTGGGGCAAGAGACCATTAAACTCGTCAACCGAGCCTTTTTTAAGTCTGTCATCTTCAGCTGAAACTCATGTTAAAAAAAAATGAAACATTCTTCTTCTGATGAAGTTATTGCTATTAAAAAGGTGAGCTCCTTACTTTTGCTAGGTAGGAATTACAGGCAGTAAATCCTGCTATACGGAAGACTTTGCAGATGGGCATTCCCTGTCAAATAATTCCCAAGGAAACAGAGTCGGATGATTCTGATTTTGACAGAGATAGGGTTTTGCTACAGATTCCCAAGCACATTTCTCTGATTGTAAAGAAACCTTTAATTGCTATCCTCGTTTGTTGGAAACTTTATTTAATCAGACCATTACCAGGATGAATGAGTTATTTTTATGGGAAGAAACAGCTATTACCCTGAACTGAGGTAGTATTATGCTATATTACAATGGTTAGGGGTCACCACAGCAGATCACCTGTCTGCTCATGATTGGCAGTGGAGTTTTACAGTGTTGAGTTGCCAGCCCAGTGCCCAACCTTCCACAGAAGGCACACACACATACACACACACCTAGGGCCAATTTAGAGTATCCAATCCACCTACAGCATGTCTTTTGGGATGTGGGAGGAAACTGGAGCACCCGGAGGAAACCCACGTGACCACAGGGAGAACATGCAGATGCCACACAGAAGGCAACCCAGCCAAGGATCGAACCAGGGAACCTCTTGCTGTGAGGTGACAATGCTAACCACTGCACCACCATGGCAACCCATGATACAAATCTTATAAGCCTCCTTTTTACACTAAAGAGCCAAATAAACAAAATCAGTTCTCTTCCAGCTAACAAAATGCAAAGAAGAGATGTCTGGAGAATAACAACAAGAAAAAGAAAAAGGGTCTTTTCAGAAAAGGGGATATACCAAGAATCCAGAATGACTATGCCAGCATTCCTTGTTTTCTTCCCTCTCCCATGACCAAAATTTCTTCAAATCTCTCCCCAAAACTGGTCTTCAAAATTGCCCTTTGTCAAAACATTGTTTTGGTGTTAAAAGTGGTGCAGGAAGGCTACTGATGGCACTGGATGCAAAAACTTCCTTTCAGGGGAATACCTTCACACCCTCAAAACCAAACTTTTTTTTCTCAAATTCTTCAATCTTCATACACCCAGGGAGTCACTGAACCAGCGCCTTTAAGTCAAAGGGCAGATACTTCTCTAGAATGTTTCTGATAGTACAAGATCTTTCATTTCTAAACTATTATGTGAAAGTTCCAAAATTCAAAATGTTGATCTTACAGAGCCTGTTACTTCTTATTCTAAGCATAAGTTTACTTTGCAAGTCTAAACCTAAAGATGCTTAATGAATAGGCTTGTATTAGGCTCAATCCAGGTCACCCGTCATTCATCAGACTCCAATCCAGTCTATCAGCACAGATATAATGCATTCTGCTTGTGGAACAGTCTCAAGTACAAGGACTAAGGAATCCTTTAGACAGACTGACAGATAAACAGACCTAAGCACATAAATTTAAATGAGATGTTGGCTGTGATACATGCCTTGACATTTCTCCATCACCTTTGGTCTACAGGACCACTCCAAGTGATTACAGACAATGCCACCATCATGTGGTACATAAACAAGTGAGGGGGGGTATGAGGCCGTACCCCCTATGTAGGCTGATGTTAAAGGCTTGGGTGTTAGCTATTCAGTATTCCTTATCCCTCCAAGCATCCTACATTCCATCAGAGAAGAACATAGTGGCAGGCAAGCTGAGCAAGAGCAGGACAGGCCCTCCTAAATGGAAGTTGAATCAGGGATCTTCCAGGAATTGATCCAGTTGTGGGGAAATACTTCAAATAAACCTGTTTGCCTCCTTTCCAAACAGACATCTAAACAAGTTTTGTTTCAGGTCCACCTGAAAGCAAGCATGGAAAATAGATGCAGTTTCATTCCCTTAGAAGGGAGTGTTCCTTTATGTGTTTTCACCCTTTCCATTGATTTCCAGTGAAGTTCTGAAGATTCATTCCCCTTTTGGAACAGACAACATTGTTTCACCCTTTTTACGGAATTGGTCAAGGGCAATTGCCATAAGCGTCCTGACAGACTGTATCTACTCAGACATGAAGAGGGAGTTAGATACACCCCAATATCTCAATTAACTTCAAGTAACTGCCTGGGGGATTCAGTTGTAATACCTTTTAGGCAACTTTCTCATGAGGAGATGCAGCAGGTATTAACGGAGCCAAGAAAACCTACAACTAGAAAATCATACGATGGTAAGTGGAAGTGATTTTCTTGTTTGTTTCTATTAAAAAAAAACAGGGTCCTACCAGGGATTTTGTACCACTGGTGCTCAAATATTTGTGTGAGTTACTGTTCTTTGGCCTCACTTTTTCCTCAATAAACGTTCTTCTTGCAGCCATTTCAGCATATCTGCCCAGGGACCCCCCTTCTCTTTTCTCTGTTTGCTGTCAAACTGTTCCTGAAAGAAGTTTTACACCTGAGACCTCCTCATAAGCAAGTTGCTCAACTATGTGCTGGAGAAAATTACTATGTCACCTTTTGAACATGTACATTAATCTGATTTAAGGTTCATGACTTGGGCAACTGTACTTATATGTCACCTTTTGAACCTGTCCATTAATGTGATTTAATGTTCATGACTTGGGCAACTGTACTTATATGTCACCTTTTGAACCTGCCCATTAATGTGATTTAAGGTTCATGACTTGGGCATCTGTACTTATATGTCACCTTTTGAACCTGTCTATTAATCTGATTTAAGGTTCATGACTTGGACAACTGTAGTTATATGTCACCTTTTGAACATGTGCATTAATCTGATTTAAGGTTCATGACTTGGGCAACTGTACTTATATGTCACCTTTTGAACCTGTCCATTAATGTGATTTAAGGTTCATGACTTGGGCATCTGTACTTATATGTCACCTTTTGAACCTGTCTATTAATCTGATTTAAGGTTCATGACTTGGACAACTGTACTTATCATTGCTCTGAGATCTGTAAGAAGAGTATCTGAGTTATAAGTTGTCATGTTAGGTGAACCACACCTGATTTTCCATAGAGACAGGGTATCTTTTAGAACAAACCCTCATTCATGCCCAAAGTGGTTTCAGAGTTTACTTTGAATCAAGCCATCAGTCTCCCAGTTTTCTACATATAACCTAAAAATGAGGGAGAACATATTTTGCATACTCTGAATGAGCTTAGGCAACTCAGGTACTATTTTAACAGAACTAAGTCAATTACAAAAGCTGGTCAGTGATTTATTTCTTATCAAGTGGCAGAAAGAATACTCTGTGGCTAAACAGACAGTTTCCAGGTGGCTGTTATTCTAACCATGGCAAACCCATTCCAGGAAGTATCAGGTCACATTGCTTGAGAGCCTTGTCTTCTTTGATGGCATGCTGGAGAGGGGCAGACTCTAGAAGCATTCTAGAAGTGGCTTTGTAGTCTGCTGTACATATGTTTACAAAGCATTACAAACTGGTTTCCTAATCTAGATCCAAGTCAGTTTTGCTAGAACCATTCTCCTTTGGCTGCTAGATCCATATCAGTCCTCCTCCCAGGATGGATAGGCTTTGGTATTCAATCTATATAGCCTAAGGGCTACCGCACAGTGGAAATTATGAATATAGTATAGTTGTATAAGTTGCACTTACCCATAAAAGGAAAACTATGAGTTACTTAGTGCTGTAGTAGCTGCCCCCAACTTCCACGCCCCCTACTCTCGTATATTACTGTAGTGAATATATAAAGTAAGGCTGTGCTTGCTTTCTTCTTCTTTATACATTCTATTTTCAATATTGGTTTGTTATTTCAAAACACTATGCTCTTCTCTCAATGTATGGACAAGAAAGTCCTAAAGAAAACTTTATTCTGACTGTTGATTCCAATCCACAGGATTGGGCAATCAGAAATCAGAGTGAAGGTATGAGGGGACCCAGAGCTTTTTGAAGCCGTATGTTTGTTTCCTTGGCAGGAAACAACCCACATAGCCTAAGGGCTACTGCAACAGTGAGGAATTCAAATATCTACTGATATGGGCAAGTGCATCTTATACAACTGTACTTTTTGCATAAGATTTTGCAACTATATCTGTAATCTGTTGTATTTGAGAATACATTTTAGAATCTGTATCTTTACTCCCAACATATGTTATATGTCTATAAAATATATTCATGTTATGCTCAATTTCTTCAATGTTTTCTTGATATTATCACACTATATTTAATTTGTCTGTCCAGTTTGTTTATTTCAGTTTTCAAAGTTATAGTTGAGCATCATTTCAATTTCTCATATTTTATCTCTCATCTTAGTTAAGTATCTTGTTTGTATGGAAATATGAATCACTCCAAATAGTTTTTTGTAGTTACTGTCTTGCTTCCATAAAGTCTGTTATCAATCTTATGTGCACTGGTTTAGATTTCAGTGAGTTATTATTGCACACCAATAGTGGTAAAACTTGAGTTGAAATAGCAGCCATTCTCTTAGGAACATAAATGATGTCCAGTATGTTCTATTCTTTGTTTTTTTTTTTACAATCTGCAACAATTGCTGTTCCTGAGCATACATTGCAAATAATTTATTCTCTAATGTTGTTGAATTAGTATTAGCTCAGACTGTTTCCAGTAAACGTAATTCCCCAGCCATTATTATTTTCTCTGCTGTATATCATGGAAGAAGTGTATGAATTCCCCTAGGTCATCAGCACTTGACTATGGTCGTCCATACACTCCAACAATTGTTATATGTTCCATGGCTGTCGCTATTGTCAGTTACACAATCATCAGTATCGGTGTTATTACCAAACATGTAATAATCACAGGTCTAACAATCTTTAATCCCTACCATAACTCCTCCACCAGATGTTTTGTTAGAATGCGTGTTACAGTCAAGACATGCATGTGCTGACAGAACTGGTTGCCAGTCATTGTTCTTTAACCATGTTTCACAAACATAATAAGATTAATCATGTGGGAATGTAGCACATTTTCCCATTAAAAAAAACAAATTCTAACCTGACAAAAACGTTATCTTGTTAGTCAAATGTTAAATTATATCTGCTGCAAAAATGCTATTTTTGATAATTGAACTCCATCCTGTCTAATTATCTGTGCCCAAAATTTGGGTTGGATGTTCTACACATTTTCACACTTCACATTTTAAAACAAATGTATATTGTTTTTTTGTATTAAGTATTCACCCTTTAGTCTTTGTTTCTCAAATCTCATATGCATACTTTTTGATGTATTTATCAGCATATTATTATCCTATTCCCAGATAGTTAAGTCAAATTATTTTGCAGACATACCCTATCTGTATCAGATGTAATCAGTTTACTCATTCTCAAGTCATATGCATACAGACTACATAACACCTCAGATTAAAAAGATGAATCTGAAAGATACAACCTAAACATGTATGGACATTGGACACAGCCCTATGGGGCACCCTAACAGTAACCTAGAATTTTGCTGTCTAATTTCTGTATAACACTTGCCATGTCCTATTTGAAAGCCATTCAGCTATCGATCATATCAAGATTACATCAATACCTAGTTATTCTAATGTATTGATCAGTGTTTTGTGCATTGCCATATGAACAGCTGAAGTTAAGTCTATATAAATTACATCACATCACAGTTTTTCATTCATAGCTGTTATTATATAACATCCTGTTACAGGTGGTTTAAGATCTATTTTAAACACATGCAAGAAATACCTTCAAGTATAACCCCTCCAACTGTAAGTAGAGAGTATATCCTGGCTGTGGTCACTAAGGGCAAGAACACAGCCTTAGTGGGCCACAGTAATATCCTGGGATGCCTCCTAAATAGTCTAAAATATGATCTATCAGGGCTACTGCAGTTACTACTTAACTATAGTCTCAAAACAGGCTTCATGCCATGACAATAGAGGACTGCAATGGTCATCTCTTTTCATAAGGGTGGACCGTCAATAGAGCCCAAAACTACAGGCCAATTAGTCTGACTAGTCTTATATGCAAAGCCATAGAAAGAATTATCATAGAAATGATTAACAAAGACATAGGGAGGCCTTCAGACACTGGAACCATCCCAACCTGGCTTTGTCAAAGGAGAGTCAGGCCTAGTGAATCTGGTAGGCTTCTTTGAGAAGATCTCCAGGGTAATGAATAGGTTCATAGGTTCATAGGTTCATACTAGGCTATCTGCCCGAGGGCATTTACAAGCCTAGCCCATCGTTTTGTGGCTTACGCCACCCCTTTAGTATGGGGAACTATACCCATTATTTTGCTGTGCCTCTGTCGATCAGTGACACTGAGGTAATCCCTGGGGTATATCTGCGATCTCCCATCCATTGGTCAAGATTTCTCTTGAACAAGGCCAGCGAGGTGCTCTGCCTCACATATACCGGGATTTTATTCCACAGCATAGGGAGTCTTTGGGTGATGAATCTATCCCTCCAGCACGTCCTATTAATAGCCGTGTCGAGGTTTAAGTCTCCCGCCCTTGTGGCTCTGACGGATCTAGATTTTTGAGGTGAAGCATATTCATCAAATCTGGGTTTGACATGGCCTTGTATGTTAGGCAAAGGTCACCTCTGAGCAAGCGGTGGCGACTGAATAGAGCTGGAGTTCTTTCAGTCGGGCAGCATAGGACAGATGTTTGAGACCCTTTATCCTTTTGGTGAGGAACTTTGTGGCCTCTCCAGCTGCTGCAAGTGTCGGGTCAGATACATTCCGAATGGGGCATTGTACTCAATCATTGGTCTGATGAGTGATGAGTATAGGGAGACTATGACCTCCCTTGATCTAGATGAAAATCCCTTCATGATAAGGTGGGCAATGTAGAAGGTCTTCCTAACTACTTTAGCTACATGGGTGTCGAATGACAGACTACTATCAACCTGGGTCCCCAGGTCCCTGATAACTTCTTCTGTGCTCAGTGGATTGCCACCTATTTGGTAGCTAGGGGTAACCTTGTTTTTCCCGAAGGGTATGACTATGCATTTTTGGCATTTAACTTTAGGCCATGGCTCTGGCACCAGTTATCCATTTCTGTGAGACCCTTCTGAAGGATATCTGTGTCAGATGTGTTTTCTACTATGGCTCAGTTTGCAGTCATCTGCAAACTTTGTCAGCCATAACCCTCCTGTGTTTGCTTGTACTTCGGAAAAGTAGATGCCAAACAAGAGTGGGCCCAGGACTGAGCCCTGTGGTACACCACTTGTGACAGGCTTTGAGTCTGACATGGCGCCAGCAACTCTGACCCTGTGGGTTCTGTCACTCAGCCAGTTTGCAACCCATCTTGTGATGTATGGGTTAACATTTAAGCTGATGAGTTTTTCAATGATACCCGAGTGGGTATTGTATCAAGGCCTTCGCCAGATCGAGGTAGGCTGTATGGACTGCCTTTCCTCATCAATGGCTTTGGTGACTGTTTTGAAAAAGTCAACCAAGTTTAAAAGGCATGATCTGCCTTTGACAAAGCCAAACTGGGTTGGATCCAAAGTCTGCAAATTCCCTATGTCTTTATTTATGAGGTCCATTATGATCCTCTCCATGGCTTTGCAGATAAGGCTTGTCAAGCTAATGGGCCGGTAATTTCCAGGGTCGGTGGAGGCACCGCCTTTGTGAAGTGGGACCACAGTTGCAGTGCGCCACTCCCTGGGTACGTATCCAGAGGTAAGACTATGATTAAACAGCTGTCCTAGCTGTGGGTTTAATTCCTCGTTGAGTTCGTGGAGCACACAGCCGGGGACACCATCAGATCCCATGGATGCTGTGTTTTTTGCTTTGGAGAGAGCAGTTCTCACTTGGGGGTTGGAGATGTTTGGGGGGCTGCAATGGCTTGGTATAGATATCTCTCCTTTGGGGAGGGAGGGGGGGGAGAAGTTTGCACTGAACCTGTCAGCCAGTATGTTGGCAATGTCTGTAGGATCAGTAATCTTCACATCATTTTGAACTAGTTGAATGAGAGTAAAACAGTACATACTGCCTACTTTGACCTGGTTAAGACATTTGATACTATACCCCACTCAGGTGTTGTTAACAAATGTATAGAATTAGGCATAAATCGCTATATAACATGCTGGATAGCCAAATGGCTCACAGATAGGATTCAGGAAGTTAGGATTGGTGAGACCACCTCCACAAAGAGGCTGATCAGCAGTGGAGTCCCTCAGGGCTCCATGCCGGGCTCATTCCTTTTGGCATCAACTTCTTGGAAGTCAAGGCTAATGTCAAAGGCTTCTGTTTATCCAGGTTTGCATATGATTGCAAACTGGGAGTGGTCATAGAATCTCCCAAGATGTAAACATCTTACAAGACGGCCTAACAGAGACAAATGATTGGTATCAAAGCCACAGCTTAAAACTTAATGCCAAGAAAAGCAATATAGCATCTTTTGAGAATTCAGCCAACCCAGGAAACTACATCATTGAAAAAACACCCCTAAGAGTTGACCCACTAGTCAGGGATCTGGAAACACATGTAGATAGTAAGCTGGTCTTCAACTAACATGCGTCCAAGGTGGTAAGGAAATCCTTTTATATTGCTCAAATTATAAGTAAAGCCACTGCACTTGGCCCTTATCTGATCCATCAGTGAGTATAATGCCCTCTTCAGTATGTACCTGACAGACACATGCAGTAACTGGAACTTCTGCAAAGGTTCCTAACAAAAAGAATACAGGGCATAAACACAATGTAGAATGCAGATTGCCTCAAAGTCTCATACCGCTTGCTCAGAGGTGACCTGTGCCTGACATATAAGGCCATGTCAAACCCAGATTTGATGAATATGCTTCACCTCAAAAAATCTAGATCCCTCAGAACCACAAGGGCGGGAGACTTAAACCTTGACACGGTTATAAATAGAACGTGCTGGAGGGACAGATTCATCACCCAGAGACTCCCTATGTTTCTTGTTTAAAAAAGGGGGCATGAATTGAATAATTTATGTAATGTTGCTTACATTATATGATATATAGCAATATACGTGAAGCTTAATGTTTGTTAATTTTAAATTGTTATTACAATTTGATTACTTTTATATAAATGTAAATGTGCCTGTGTTACAAGTGATAATTTAATAAAGGTGTTTAAAAAAAAGATATTGCCATGGTATTACCATTTACTGACATCTTTGGAAGATGCATTGCACCATCATTTTAAGAACTTAGTTTTAATTCATAATATCAAAAAAAATTAAGACATATATTTGGTCTAAGAGGCAGGATTCCTGAAGCCAAGACTGAAAAAATAAACAATGGATTAGAGCATGATAGTTTGAATTTTCTTAATTTCCAACTTTTCCTTCTAGTTTGTCCCTACTGTCTCAAACCACTTTCCTACTATTTCCTCCTGTTTCCCATACTCTACCTCCCTTTCGCCCATTCTGTAACATAAACTTACTCTATTTTAATGTTGGGAAAACTGAACACCACTTTCAAAGCAACTGTCTGAAATATTACCGATTCCATAACGGTGAGACGGAATGGCCAAAAAATGGATTTACATTTGTTAAGTCTAAGACGGTCATTTCTCAGAATATTCGCTGTTCAATGAGCTATGGTGATCTCAGAGTTTGTATAATTAAGTTTGGGTGAGTGGGAAGTTTAAAGGAGAAGACCACTGTTCAATAGTCATTCTTCTCCTGCATTTTAGGGGTCATTTTTTCGGCATATCTGCACTTAGCATTACAAGTGCCATCATTTCAATAGGAAGCCCACTGTCAAAGATTGTTATATTAATATTGTTTTTCCTTTAAATTCTTTATATTAGGTTATTATTCTATGATGTTTGAGTTGTTATTGTAGTTTCATAATTACCACATGCATTAGACCATTGAATGTCATCACTGTTTTTACTGTTGTGTTTTTTCCTTATAACTCCATGTATTAGGACATTGCTGTATGTGTTTGTATTCAAACCGTTTAGAGGTTTTCTCTATGAGTCACCATGGAAAAGTGACTTTTCTTCTCCAGTCAGTCTATCCCATCAAAATAAACAAATAAAAATGAATCTGCAGTAGCATGATAAGGCTTTGGTGGGGGCAGTATGGTGAAACATTTTCTTTAATATACAGAGCACTCTTTTTTATTTACATATTTATTTTAGGGTCTTGACATCAGCACCATGGAGCCAGGTAATGTGACTAAGGTGATGGCGTGGATCTGTGGCTTGGCTAGGTAACACTGTCATTAAAACATTCTGAGTGCAGGCAGCAGAGAGGAACCTCCAGTGGCTGTCATGAGATTATTTATTTTAATTACACTGTTGTCCTTTACTTATTGAGCAACATTTCAGTGCATGTCAGTATTACAAGCATGGCTGATTGAGTGAGCTGAATATAATTCACAGGGAGACAGACCTCCAACAACCCCACCCCCACTTATCTCTTGCACCTTCTCACTTAAGATAACTAACTGCAGGGTTGTATAAGGTTCCACTACTTCTGTGTCTAGAAAGATAAAGCACAGACAGTGACCCTGATGCAGCAGAATTGGTTAGGACTACCAGCTGTACAGAATCTGTGACCGGAATATAGAGGACATTCCAGCTCACATCTTCAAGGCTGGGAAAGGACAGGACAGATGTCCAAGACAATGCAGTTTGTATGAGTTCTTTGGGGGAGGCAGGTGAATTTATAGAGACAGTTACTTTAATGGGCAGGGATTGTTTGCAAGCTTATATTATTGACAGAAATGCATGATAGTTCCAAGCAATTCTCACTGTACACACAGAGCCACAGCAGCACTCAATGAGCAAAAATAGAAAGCAACACAGTGTATCCTCAAATCCCACTGCACACTGTTCCCAGTACTTAAGTCTTAGCATAGCAATAGTAAACACCACACGGGCTGACACAGAGATCAGGGAAAAAAGAACAAATGGTTGCATGATGTCAGGGAAAATTATAATATCAGGAGGCCTGGGCATGGTTGCTGGAATAGAGAATAGTGACACAAACAACTAAATAACTACAAGAAAGACACAGCCAAGCTGTGTAACAGTAGTGCAGGAACAGCTGATCAAAACAGAGGTGCAATATTTTACTATTGTTACTATTTTTGTATTCTGTTTAGGTTTACTTATGAAGGGTTTGTTTGAAGAAACACGTCAGTGTCACTTTGAGCGGTTATATTTCATGGGTTCCATATATATTGAAGAATTATTTACAAATAGTAGAAGTAATATGAAAGGGTTGTGTTTCAATGTAGGGGAGGGTCATAATACTGGGCTGTTCAAGATAAGGGGACATTTGAAAGTCTATATGTGGAGCTGGGTTTGCTGCCTGGACTGGTGAAAAGCATTGCATTTATTGCACTGCTATGTCATTCAAAGATCTGATCAATACAGAGGTACAATATACTGCAGACGATCAAAAGTGATGCCAAAAGACTATTCCCCTTTATTTTCTCCGAAGCTCCTAGTCAGGGAACGTTAGGAATTAAAGGTAGACTGATGTGCGTAATCTTGGCTAGAGCATGAGAAAAGTCGAAAAGAGAGGTCTTTCAAAAAAATTGACCCTGTATGCCATACTATCAGTTTTGCATGTCATTCTGTACTTTTGAAGAAAATTGGACAGCTCACTTTATGTAAATAGTGTGTAAATATGTTGATTAGTAGAACTTAGAAAAACAGAAAAGACAAGAGAAGAAATAAAGATGACTTGTTATAGAATTTCCGATGAGTTGTGGAGCAATGATAAAGGGGATCTGAATGATCACATGTCGGTATGCTATACTTTAACCGTAGGAAGCATAACTGAAATTACTAAAAACTCATCCAGCCTGGGAACTTTAGGTCAGGTCTAGATTGTTGAGCTGTGTTTAATTGAGGTTACATTTGTTAACTGCCTTCCCACACATGAAAGGCAAGTTTTTAGTTTCTTATTTTCTAAATATTGCTCACATGAATAAGAGTTATATGCATAACTTGAATCTTAAAGTTATTTTTGCACCAGTATTACTGTGAAGTATACTATAATGAAAAGCCCTACAGAAGTCAAAGGAGAGCTCAGGCCTGCTGCATCCTGCTACTCATCTAGCAAACACATGGAAAAAACACAAAGAAAAAAACACACACACCAAACTATAGACTGTGCTTTCACACACTGTAGATCATACCATGAAATTTGAAAAACAAAAACAAAACAAAGACAGCCTCTGAAGGTAGCCCCTTTATGGAAAGTTTCCTGGGATTATTTTTACACCATACGTTTGGTGTAATATGTGTTGCACACTGTGCCCACACTGGAACCCCTTGTGATTTCCTGGGATTACTTTTGCACCATACGTTTGGTGTAATATGTGTTGCACACTGTGCCCACAATGGAGCCCCTTGTGATTTCCTGGGATTACTTTTGCACCATACGTTTGGTGTAATATGTGTTGCACACTGTGCCCACAATGGAGCCCCTTGTGATTTCCTGGGATTACTTTTGCACCATACATGAGGCGAAATATGTGTTGCACACTGCGCCCACACTGGAACCCCTTGTGATTTCCTGGGATTACTTTTGCACCATACGTTTGGTGTAATATGTGTTGCACACTGTGCCCACACTGGAACCCCTTGTGATTTCCTAGGATTACTTTTACACCATACGTTTGGTGTAATTTGTGTTGCACACTGTGCCCACACTGGAACCCCTTGTGATTTCCTGGGATTACTTTTACACCATACGTTTGGTGTAATTTGTGTTGCACACTGTGCCCACAATGGAGCCCCTTGTGATTTCCTGTGATTATTTTTACACCATACGTTTGGTGTAATTTGTGTTGCACACTGTGCCCACACTGGAACCCCTTGTGATTTCCTGGGATTACTTTTACACCATACGTTTGGTGTAATTTGTGTTGCACACTGTGCCCACAATGGAGCCCCTTGTGATTTCCTGGGATTATTTTTACACCATACGTTTGGTGTAATTTGTGTTGCACACTGTGCCCACAATGGAGCCCCTTGTGATTTCCTGGGATTACTTTTGCACCATACATGAGGCGAAATATGTGTTGCACACTGCGCCCACACTGGAACCCCTTGTGATTTCCTAGGATTACTTTTAAACCATACGTTTGGTGTAATTTGTGTTGCACACTGTGCCCACAATGGAGCCCCTTGTGATTTCCTGGGATTTGTTTTGCACCATACGTTTGGTGTAATACGTGTTGCACACTGTGCCCACAAGGTTGGTACACCTTGTCATTATTATTCTTTATATTTGCAAGGTGGCCCATCTGACCTATAAACTGGTCAAGCTTTAGTGTAGGTTGCATTGAATTTATGGTCATAGTCTTCAGTGGTCTTTGATTTGTGCTTAGGCTCTGGAGTTGGCTAGAAAGGAAATTCTATATTTCTGTCACTCTTTATTTGCTGTTATTTCTACATCTTTTTATTTAGTGCTAGTTCTATATCAGGATTGGCACATGAATGTTTAATGTAGTATTTATTCAGCGGTGAAAAATTACTGACCAGTACCAACCAGTACCTCTTTTTCTTGGGCATCATTTATAACTGCCATTGTTTTCAACTACTTGTGACAGTGCAGAGAGGGTGATTAGTACTTTAGTGCATGCCCACCTTTGAAGCTGTGAGGACCTAATTCTTGTTTCTCCCAAGTGTGACAGATGGGGTTATTTGACAAGCTACCTTCAACAGTAACTGAATACTAATTAATGCTTACTTGTGGATGACTTGTATACATCCATATGCTTCTATGGATTTTGCTTCATGTGCTCATTATTTTTTAACTGCAACTGTACCACTCTTTCAGGAAATAGTGTTTGCTGGTTTATTTATTTATTAATTCATTCATTGTTTCTGTCTGTTTGCCAGTGCTTTCACAGTTTTCCTGCAGTCATCTTCCCCCTCTGACTTGCTCAATAAGTCTGATTAAGTGCTGCTATATGATTCTTCCTATGATTCAAGGACCGTTCTCTTTTCTATGTATTTATTTTTCCATTCTGCACATGGTGAAGTGCCAGGCTGTTACCCTTGTCCTTCACTACCTAGGCAGCACAATCTTCACCATTAAAGGATATATTTTACAGGATGCTATTCTTTCTCCATTGCTAAAATCTTAATGGCCTCCTTGTTAATTGTCCCATTAGTAGCAGCATAGGGATCTTTTTACATAAGGTGGTTAAATGTGAGGAGGGGGTGTAGCTAGTCTGACTACCTCAGTTTGGTCATGTATGTGTGAGATTCTGACTTTAATGGAGGGAAGGAGGGTAGTGTGGTCTCCCAAACTGAGTAACTTCAACTAGCCACCCAACCCTGGACTTACCTTTCCAACTTCAGGTTTTATAAATGTAAATTGCTGTTGCTGTTAGAGCAATGTTAGGTTTGCAATTTATTTCTGTACATAGTTTGATTGGGAAGAGGAGATACAGGTTGTCTGCTGCTTTGGAGATGGTGCAGCAGAATTTGGATCCTTGCTGTTATTAGCTCTTATGACTTTATTGTTGATTTAGTTCCCCTTATTTGCTCCATGGCTAGGCATCGCACTGGTATCAGAATGATATCAGATAATGAAACTGTCCTTAGAGATATGCCCAAGTGTCAATTTTAAATTTTAAATGCTGCTGAAGAATTTTGGAGCTCATGCCCCAGATGGCACAAGAAATACACATGCCCTAAGACAGCAAGTCCTGAATCTGATGGAAGAAGTGTCCCTATTGATACACTTCTACTGGAGCCCAGCTTTGCTGTGGGATGTTTTCACACAAGTCATTTGTCCCTATAGATACACTTCTCCTGGAGCCCAGCTTTGCTGTGGGATGTTTTCACACAAGTAGTTCCTTTTGCTGTTATCCAGACCCTATGTTCATGGACAGAACTAGTACCATGTATGTGATGAAAAGGTTGATGAATGAAATTATCACACTAAAGGGTTAATAATTTTGACCAAATCTTGATGCAGCAGCTGTTGGACCTGACAGTTTTTCTAACAGTGTGTGTGTGTGTGTGTGTGTGTGTGTGTGTGTGTGTGTGTGTGTGTGTGTGTGTGTGTGTGTGTGTGTGTGTGTGTGTGTGTGTCTTAGACTGCTATGCACTGTTATGGGGAGTTTCTCCTTTCCCCACTATTGTACAACTGTGGAATTAGAATGTATATATTTATGAGGCTGGGAACTTGACCCTTACATACTATAGATGGGGGGTGCACTCTAAGAAAATATGATTTCAATTTGAGGGGAAGGGATTTGGATGCAATGCACTGGTGATCACTTATCACTAAGAAATATGTTTTTAAGTATCTCAGTAATTTTTATGGGAAAGTCCTTTGAGACATTATGGATGCTGAGACATTATAGGTTCATAAGCATATACCAGGCTAACAACCACCAGGGCCTTTATAAGCCTAGCCATGAAATCCAACCCAATTGTGTTCATATGAATCATAAGCATTTATTAACAGGTGGTATGCTACTTTGGAAGTTTCTACAGGTTATGTGGGTGGTATGTTAGTTTGGGCATTAATATCTACCTCTGTCTATCAGAGACATGGGGTCTCTGACAGACAATAACTTTTTTAACAGGTATAACATAGTTATGGCAGGCTCATGATGAGGATAGTGAGTATTTTACTCACAAGTCTATATAATGTGCATGTCAGTCGCAGCTCAATTACTTTTTAATCTCTCAACCGCTGCTTCACAAGGTAGCTATTCATTAATATACCCCATGTTTCTTACCTACTATGCCTCAATTTGGATCAGCTTTGTGCTGGTCCCAGGATGGAATAGACATTCATTTGGAGGGTGCTCCTTGTTTAGTTAAAGAGAAAACATTGAGTTTCAAGCACTTAACTACAATTCTTTTTTCGTACTCTGCCCAAAGCATCTCACCTCCCTTCACCTAATTCACATTCACAGGGAGAGGCTGAATGCTTTAGTAGAATCTGGTCTAGACAACTTGTTCTCAGACATTGCCTGTAATTTGTTTGCCCCAGTTGCATTAACTAAAGTAAAAACTTAACTGTTGTCATTAAAATCTGGAACAGCTGCAGAACACATAATACAGAATTCTTAGATAACTGGGCAATACGAAACAATTATGCCCTGAGCAATGATGATAAACTCTTTTATAGTACATTCCTCACAAAATTGCTTGAGTCTGCCCAGCAAGCAAGTATTAATGTGCTCATCGGGGACTTCACTCTAGTTCTGGATGTGGACTGGATAGGCTGTGTAACATGTGCGAGCCTCATAGGAAGAATCAACTTTACCTCAGGGACAGTGCAACAGTCTAGTATGAACCTATGAACCTATGAACCTATGAACCTATGAATGTTTGGCGGGAGACTCACTCCATTGATGTTGTGCCGACTTTCACAAGGAATTTAGCATTGCACATTTGTAGGATTGATCTTATGTTCATCACTAAGGAGTTGTGCCATATATACCAAAGTCCTACCATAAATGAAATCTCTGTTTCTGATCATACAGATGCATCTTTTGTGATAAGGCAGGCAAAGGAATGTTAATAGTTCAGACTCTGGAGATGATCATACTTCCGCTGATCCAATCCAAAGAAAAATTATTATTTTGTTTATTTTACATTTGTTGACCGGGATAGTCTGACTGGATACATGTCCATTTTCAGTGGAGGCCCGGGGAGAAAAGCTCCAAACTTACAAACAGATAAAGACAAGCAAGTTATGGTATATGCACAAACATATTGTATTAACATACAAGTTACAGTCTCACATTTCAGGCCTATGAAGAATACAGTTTATATTCAGAAATATATACAAATATGATACAGTTTCTCTTATCAAACCTATAGGTGCAGCTATATACAGAGTATCTGCAGAGATGTTACAGTTTCTCATCTCAAACCTTTTAGTGTAAGAGGTAAGTCGCTGTGAATACAAAGTTGCAGGCATCTGGAAAAGGAAGACTTTATTAATGTTCCTTCTGATTTCTTTCAGTGCAACAGTCTAGTGGGCCACTGAACAGATGAATTTGGTGAGAAGTTTGAAGATGGCAATAACAGGAGATATAATAGAAGCTAAAGGCCATAAGAAGCAAAGTGCTAGATTAAAAGAGTTTAAACACATTCAGACTAAGCTGCTGGTGGAAAGGGAAAAGTACTTTGCTTAATCAAAAAATGCTGTTAAAAATCAAAGATAAAATAGTAAGAAGTGTCTAAGGCAGAAGCTGCGGTAATGAGGAGGGGACCATTTTGGTGGTCAAGGATAGAAGAGGAGCCCAGCTAAGATGTTACTCTTGTTACAAAACTAGTCCTGAGAAGGACTTAAGATTATAGCCACGTGTAACCTAGCATTAACCAGTCTCCCTTATCCTAGGGGGAGTGAAGCCAGATAAACCACCTGCAAATGTAAGCTAAGAAAGAAATGCTTCTAAATAAAAATCCCCGTTACAGAGATGTTTAGCAAAGGATGCACTGAACTCTCAGTTGCAGTTAAAAAAGCTTTACTATGGAGAAGGATGAGCCCTTTGTTACATACAAATGAAACATGCAAACATTCATCGTATATAAATACTCGCTATACTGCCATATATGCTGCCATACTGCAGTGCAGCTGACTGAATTGTATTGCTTTTAACAAATCTACTGTAGGCCAACATGCTACACAGAATGACCTAAAGTACTTACTGTAGTCTCAACTTCAGTAGATGAAATAACCTTGGCTAATCACACTGGACTGCTTTGTTGTACCTAGGTTATTCTTCCTTTTGTATTGTACATGAAAAATCCATATGGTTTACAATAGTTTCTGGAGTATTCTGTCTTTATGGCTATGCCAAGGATGCTTGTAAAACTGGAATTATAAAGAGTGTAGGAGTGGGGGGTTATACCAAATATTGACATTTCCCCTGAAAAACTGTGACTTTCCATTTTCTCCTTTTTTAATTTTGTCATCCCAAACTGACTATCAAGTTCCTCACAACAAATCATGAAAGACCCCTCACTGAAAGTGTACCACCAAAAATAGGCAAATTAGCAAAAACCTAGTACATAAAACTGACACAAGTCATATCAGCTATGAAATAAGGCTAACCTTTGCCTAACCAGCAGGGTAGATGGCAGATAGCATAAAAATATGCATACCTATACCAATAATTAGAAAATAGTTACAAATATAAGAGAGTGTCTTGCAAATATCTCATCCAATAAGCAGTTAGACAGTGATGCATTCACTGAAAGATTAGCAGGTCGAGAAATGAGAATTCAAAGTTCTGTTTTCATGGTCTAGCTCAGTTGTCAAGATTGGCACCAAGTATGTTACTACTGATTGTAGTCTTCTTGGGATGGTTGTATTTAGGTAGCCACTGTGATTCTAATTAAGAAAAATGTTAATATAAAAAAGAACCTAATAGAATGTTACAGATTAAATTAAACTTTGAAATATCTATTACAAAACTGTGGTGAATGCAGCACTTTGATTACACTCCAAAACTGAGGAAAAAACAAAACTGTAAAGCACTTCTGCTGTAAGAGAACTTGCTGCAACCGCGCTTTCAGAGGTGTTTATGGTTGTTACATATCCCCTAAATGCTGTTATAGTTGGGTTACGGTTCTCACAATATGTTATTTTACTTCAATTATCCCTGATGCCTCATATTTTTTCTCAGTGAAACTTTACAGATGTCAGTCTGTAAAACACTATTTTACAGACTTTGAAAATGTGATTTTTTCCAAATATAGTTTAGGTTTAACCCAGAAAGAATGATGAATGAAGTAAATAAATCAGTTCAATTTATATTCCTGTTCTATGAAGTAAAGAAATGGTTTAAGCAGCATTAAGGCAAGTCGGGAGCCATTATTAACTCCCCAAGTGATGTTGACATCCTACAGAAAGGCCTCACT